>NC_140209.1:68468657-68558657 GCF_951802725.1 Rutilus rutilus
GGACAATATCTACTTCTCCCTAAATCATCCTTCTGCGGTTTGTGCCAATCCACTCAATCTGAACGGCACACACACACCTGGACACAGTATGAATGACCACGGGACTTCACTTCAGCAGCAAAATGGACATGATAACACCACTCCGCCACAACAACCTCTGCTCACGGACACAATCTCAGCTGAGCCCTGCACACAGAGCTCACCACAGACAGACATATCAGATCTGCTTGAAGATTCAGCACCCAAGGACGACTTCCTGGAAAACAGCCAGGGAAGCCAGGACAGCATATTACAGCTTCCTATAACACCAGAGCAACAGCCCCTTTCACCAGACACTTTCTCCCTCTCCCCTGCAACGCCACTACTGTGCTTCTCACAGAAAATGGAAGAACTGGTGCATGCTGGAACCAGACTATCCCACTCTTTTGCTGCAAGCCCCCAGATACCAACTAAAAAAGACAGGCACCACTACCACCAAAGCCTGCGGGCCCAGCTCGCCCTCGCCCTCCTATGAGAGCTCTTCGGCCTCTGCCACAACGCCAGGGCCCACACCCTCCTCCTTCTGCTCGAGGTGAACCAAAAACAACTGATACCAGCTCTCAGTGATATGTGTCGGGTCCCCGCTCTGATAACAGCAACTTTCTCAAATGTTTACAAAACAAGCGGGAACCCAGTGTGCCTGTATCTTTCTATATTGCTGTTCTATTACATGATAGAAAGTCTAAGGCCTTCAATAGCCGTACAGCAAACCCAACTAATCTGGTGCCTATTACACGTCAAACTAATATTGCTGTGGGGAAAAGTAAGTCTGTTAAGTTAGCTCTTTTAAACATTCGCTCACTTAAAAATAAATCACTTCTAGTCAACGACTTAATAACCACAAACAACCTGGATTTTATGCTTCTAAATGAAACCTGGCTAGAAGACAGCTGCAGTGCAACAATCCTCAATGAAGCAGCCCCTCCTAACTTTACTTTTATGAGTGTCTGCAGAGCTGTTAAGAGAGGTGGGGGTCTAGCTGCTCTTTTTAAAGATATCTATCAATGTAAGCAAATATCATTTGGGAATTACTTGTCTTTCGAATATCTGGGTACTGTGTTAAAAGGTGCTCCACGCATCTTACTTTTCATTATTTACAGGCCTCCAAAATACTCTCCAGCCTTTGCTGAGGACTTTACAGAACTGTTATCAACAATTACCTCAGAGTTTGACTGTTTTGCCATTGCTGGAGATTTTAACATCCATATAGATAATGCAGAAAACAATATGGCAAAAGAAATCAAAAGTGTTTTAAAAACTTTTGATCTGACTCAGCATATACATGGACCCACACACAATCGTGGACACACTTTAGATTTACTTATCAGTAAGGGTCTAAACATTTCATCGATTGTTATTAAGGATGTAGCACTGTCTGATCATTTCTGTATTTTCTTTGATATATTGATCTCTCCTGCCACTGAAGCTAGATCTGTGTCTGTCAAGAAGAGATGCTTAAATGAGAACACTAGTGTCCTATTTATGAAGGCTATATCTTTAACACCAAGCATATCTGCAGACTCTGTTGATTTTCTCCTTGATTCTTTTAACTCAAAAGTTAAAGGTGTAATTGATGATATTGCTCCTGTGAAAGTCAGGAAGAAGAGTGGCAGACAAAAGGCACCTTGGAGAAACTCAACAGCAGTGCAAAATATGAAAAGACAATGCAGAAAAGCAGAGCGCATGTGGCGGAAGACAAAACTTGTAGTCCATTATAACATCTACAAAGACAGCCTTCATGCTTTCAATATGGAACTGGGCAAAGCTAGACAGACTTTCTTCTCAAATATTATAAACAGCAATTTAAACAACACACGCACTCTTTTTGCTACTGTAGAGAGACTGACAAACCCCCCAAGCCAGATTCCCAGTGAAATGCTCTCAGACAACAAGTGCCGTGAGTTTGCTTCTTTCTTCTCTGAGAAAATCAATAATATCAGAAAGGTGATCAGCACATCCTTGACTTGCGCTGGGGTCAGACAGATCAAACCACCTGAGAAAGTAGTTACTATGTCTGATTTCAAAGAAATTGATGGCAAAATTTTGGAAGAAACCGTACAGCACCTTAAAACATCAACCTGTGCTCTTGACACACTTCCCACATCGTTTTTCAAAAGTGTGTTAAACAGTTTAGAAGCAGATCTTCTAGAAGTGGTAAATGCTTCACTTCTCTCTGGGAGTTTTCCAAACTCCCTGAAAACTGCAGTTGTCAAGCCCCTCCTGAAAAAGAGCAATCTGGATAAGACCATATTAAGCAACTATAGACCGATCTCAAATCTTCCTTTCATAGGTAAGATCATTGAAAAAGTTGTCTTCAATCAGCTGAACAAATTCTTATGCTCGAATGGATACTTTGACAATTTTCAATCTGGTTTCCGACCGCACCACAGCACAGAGACAGCGCTCATAAAGATAATAAACGATATTCGCTTAAATACTGATTCAGGCAAATTATCAGTGCTGGTACTACTCGACCTCAGTGCTGCATTTGACACTGTTGATCATAACATACTTCTAGACAGGCTGGAAAACTGGGTGGGGCTTTCTGGGATAGTCCTAAAATGGTTCAGGTCATACTTAGATGGGAGAGGTTATTATGTGAGTATAGGAGACCATAAGTCTGAGTGGACATCCATGACATGCGGAGTCCCTCAAGGCTCAATTCTTGCGCCACTCCTGTTCAACCTGTATATGCTCCCAATGAGCCAAATAATGAGAAAGAACCAAATCTCTTACCACAGCTATGCAGACGACACACAGCTCTACTTAGCCCTATCGCCCAACGATTACAGCCCCATTGACTCCCTGTGCCAATGCATTGATGAAGTCAACAGTTGGATGTGTCAAAACTTTCTTCAGTTAAACAAAGACAAAACTGAAGTCATTGCGTTTGGAAACAAAGATGAAGTTCTCAAGGTGAACGCATACCTTCACTCTAGGGGTCAAACAACCAAAAATCAAGTCAGGAATCTTGGTGTGACACTAGAGTCAGACCTTAGTTTCAGTAGTCATGTCAAAGCAATAACTAAATCAGCATACTATCATCTGAAAAATATTGCAAGAATTAAATGCTTTGTTTCCAGACAAGACTTAGAGAAACTTGTTCATGCTTTCATCACCAGCAGGGTGGATTATTGTAATGGACTCCTCACTGGCCTTCCCAAAAAGACCATAAGACAGTTGCAGCTCATACAGAACGCTGCCGCCAGGATTCTGAGCAGAACCAGAAAATATGAACATATCACACCAGTCCTCAGGTCTTTACACTGGCTCCCAGTTAAATTTAGGATTGATTTTAAAGTATTATTACTGGTATATAAATCATTCAATGGCCTAGGACCTCAATACATTGCAGATATGCTCACTGAATATAAACCCAACAGATCACTCAGATCACTAGGATCATATCAGCTAGAAATACCAAGGGTTCACTCTAAGCATGGTGAGTCTGCTTTTAGCTATTATGCCAGCCGCAGCTAGAACCAGCTTCCAGAGGAGATCAGATGTGCTCCTACTGTAGTCACATTCAAATCCAGACTCAAAACACACCTGTTTAGCTATGCATTTACTGAATGAGCACTGTGCCAATGCTCGTCCGACTGTTTGTACTGTATTTTATTTTTTATTTTTCTAAACTGTTTTAATTATTCTTATTTCTTTTTATTATTTTAATTTCTTCTATGTAAAGCACTTTGAATTGCCATTGTGTATGAAATGTGCTATATAAATAAACTTGCCTTGCCTTGCCTATATTTGAGTGATATTGTATATTAAGCACATGTACTATAGAGTTAGACTTTGACACTCGTAGCTCTGAGCGAGGATTTGGCAGAAACGTGTGGTTTTCCACATTTGAAGAGGCTGACAGGCTCTGTGAGAACATTCCTCACGCTGGGGTAAAAGTGTCACCCCTGGGGGGCAGGAGCGTCCCAAAGTGCCCCATTGACTTACTATGGCGAAGGTCGGCCCTGAAGCGCGTGTGTTTCTCCTACTATGGTGAATTGCACAGGGAGTTTGTATTGAACATAACTCTGGATCACAGTGTCATAGAGACAAGGGGGCGGGCTCATTTTACTCAGCCGACCAATCAGTCTCTCAGGATCATTGTGAAGCTATCAAGCCACGCCCTAGCAACCATTTAGAGCACCATAGCAACAAGTTCCATTGAAAGAGATCAAAGGGATATCCGGATAGAAGTGTCATAGAAACATGAGGGTGGTCTCGTTTGACTCGGGGCAGCAAACAGCCAATCAGAATCACTTCAACACATCCTAGCCCCGCCCTAGAAACCATTGTCGAACACCCTAGCAACCAACATCCAAAGAGGGATATCTTCCATTCTGAATGTCACAGAGGCGTGGGAGTTGGTTTATATCATTCACACTGACAAGCAGCCTTTGGAGTTTCATCATTGGCAGCTGCCAAGCCACTCCCTAGAAACCAAATAGAGTACCCTAGCAACCATTTTGCAAGACCAATATCTCTGCATCAGAACATCGTATAGAGATGGTGGTTGGCTCTTTTGGCTCATGCTAGCAAAATATGACTTCCAATACAGTGAATACACTGAAAAGCTACATGCTAACTGCAATTAGCTTAGGGTAAACATGATAAAAAAACTGTTCTAGCATCATGCTAGCAACATGCTAATTATGTTAGCATCTTGTTAAAACATCCTAGAAAATTGCTAATAACATGCTAATCATGCTAACATCATGCTAGTAACATGCTAATCATGCTGGCATCATGCTAACATCTTTTGCTAAAAACATATTAGCAACATGCTAAGCATGCTAGCATCATGTTAATCGTATTAGCAATATGTTAATCATGCTAACATGATTCTAACAACATGCTAATCATAGTAAATCATGCTAGATTGTGATAAATTCTGGTAAATAATGTTAGAAACATGGTAAATCACGGTAAATCATGCTATAATGTGATCATTCGTTGTAAATCATGTTAGAAACGTGGTAAATCATACTAGAATGTGGTATATCATATATCATGGTATCACAACATTGTTAATTGTGTTAGCATGTGTCCAGGGCCGAGTTTTGCCACTGCAAGCACCACTTACATTTTCTTCAGGAAATGTACATTCGAGTTTATAGTTATTATTACAGTAAATACATGTAACGTGTAACAATAAAGTGTAACCAAAAAACCTGTAAAAAAAAAATACATTTATCAAGTTTTTAGAAAAAAGTAATAACATATTGTCCTTAAACACCCATATATGTGAAACTACATCTGAATTATGTTAAACAAAATTGCAATTATAATTATCATTTTAAATTAGAATAATAAATAAATAAATGCTCATTATGTTTATTTTTTCCAGGTCAGTTTATGTTAAATTCGATCTGGAGAAACTCAACAAGCTGAACATGACAGAATCATCTGAGCAGAAAAGAGAAACTAAGAGCATCAACATTGTGCCGTCAGTCATTATTACATCAGGACTGAAACCACATGAACAACTGGAACCTCATCAAATGAATGGTTGTTGTTTTCAGTGGAAAGAGTTTCTCATTTCCCCAGATTAGTGTGTCAACATGCCCCATTACTAGATCAGTGTGTGTTGTTAATAATGCGCTGTTTTCCCCTGTGCAATAACAGTGAACATGAGAGTGATTTGTGTGGAGAAATGAAGCAGATGTTGACTGGAGTAAAGTGTGAGTTCTGCTCTCGGCCTCATATCTGGTGTCGTCAGACCTCAGGTGTGAATAAAGCTGAAATGAATGAAACACTCGGCTGATGTTTGTCTCTCTACTGGAGTCACACACAGATCTAGTTTAGCAGAAGGAAAATCTAATGAGAAAGAGGACAATCACTGCTTTGACTAGTTGTCTGTGAAGAACTCAATATTCTTATGGCTCTTTGATGTCTGAATGTTAATATTAGTTTTGTTTGATTTGTTCTTGTAAATTACAAAAATAATAGTTGAACAGAAAATGATTGCTGTAAAGTTTTGACATTTGAAAGGCCGAAGCTGATGAAAGGTTAAACTGGTCAGGAAGGGTTTTTTTAATGGAACATTGTTATTATTATTTTTTATCTACAATGTGAATTAATGTTGTTTACAAGTAAAATTGTAAATATATGTGAGAAAGAGAGGAATCAAACTAGTATTTATAACTTTAATAGTGCAAAATATGAAAATCCAGATATTAACATTTTGTCTTGTGCAAAAGTAATACACTTGAAGCACATTCTGACATTTATTTCACTGAAATGAAAAGAGTGAATCAGTTTAAATCATCCATTAACATCTAATGATCAAAAACACAACGCTGACTAAACAGATTACAGTCCAATAAACAGACTTACAAAGAGTAACAATCAAGTCAGCCTTTATTTCAAAGTCACCTCATTTACAAATATTACATAGAACATTGTTCTGGTAATTTATCATTTCATAAACAGAAAACACAGCAGATTATCAGAGATCAGCATTAAATCTCTTTCATAAAGAAACTCAACATGTACAAAATGGAAACTGAACTCACACACAGTTTTACTTCAATGAAAATCTGATGTTATATGTAATAATTCAAGATCCCAAAGCAAATATGTGGGAGTTTAACATGATTGAATCAAAGATGAAGTTAAATCAAGCGGAGCGCAGAGGTTCATGTCCTCCATCACATGAGTTTCACTTCAGTCGTTTACTGGCCTCTGTTTGACAGCTCTACTGGTTTCAACATTTAACTGTTTTCTGTGTGGCGTTACCTGCTCTTCACAGGTCAAATGTGCAGCCGAACACAGTGATGGACGAGACTCGACCAACATTTCCAGAGCCGATAAGCAGAAAAGAGTCATATGCGTTCATACATTATATTTAAATGTGACTTAACGCAGGGCGGGGCTTGATTTTTGATTGGATGGTTGTGGTTTGCTATTGGTGGATCTCATGTGAGTGACAGGTTTGCCGCGTCACACTCACATTTTCACAAAAACAGTTAAGTGCTCTTCTCAGCGAGTATACAGCCGCTATATGAGTGAAAACAGATAAATGATCTCTGTAAACAGTGAGAAATGAGCAGAAAGCGAGCGCTGATCGCAGACATTTTCTGTTTGACGAAGAGACGCAGACCCGCAGCTGACACTGTGACCGGAGACAGTCACGGTAAGATCTGTCATTTACCCTCATGCAGATCAAAAACAGACATTATAAAGTCGTTATTTTTGTTTGTTTTTGCGCACAAAAAGTATTCTCGTCGCTTGATATACTTAAGATTGAGCCACTGTAGTCACTTGGACTATATTAACGATCTCTTTAATAACTTTTCTGGGCCAGCAAGTTTGGGCCACCTATAGCAGCCTATGGAGGAGTGAGACAAGGCTCAGATTTCATCAAAAATATCTTAATTTGTGTTCCGAAGATGAACGAAGGTCTTACGCGGTTGGAACAACATGAGGGTGAGTAATTACTGACAGAATTTTCATTTTTGGGTGAACTATCCCTTTAATATATTACTTCTGTTAGGCTCCACATATAAATATGAATATATACAATCAATTTCACTGATTATGTACACTGCATCACTCAGTCAATGTTGTTTAAGGATGAATGAGCGCGTCTGCTGCCCTCTGGCGGACTGTTTTAAAACACGCTCACACACAGATCTGTAGAATATCCTAAAATGTAAATACAGACCCTTTCCAAAAAATTTGAAAATTATGGAAAAGTTTATTTATTTCCATAATTCCATTCAAAACGTTAAACTTCCATAGATTATAGATTCAGGGCCCACAACTTAAACGGTTTCAAGTATTTAGTTGTTTATTTGTACATAATTTGGGCTTCCAGCTCATAAAACCCACGAAAACAGGATTTCAAAAAATGTGAATACTGTGAAGAAATCAGCCCAAATTTGACAGGGCATGAATGTTTTACACTGAGTGTCACACACTACTCATGTACTAAACTCAAAGCACCTGCACAGGTTTTCCCAGGTGTCATTAAATTGCTTCACTTTGGTTCAGTTGTCTCAGTTAGGATCAATATGGGGAAGACTGCAGACTTGACAGCTGGCCAGAAGACCATCATTGATACCCTCCATAGGATGGGTAAGCCACAAAAGTCCATAGCTAAGGAGGCCGGCTGTTCACAGAGTGCTGTGTCCAAGCATATCAATGGGAAGTCTAGTGGACGGGCAAAATGTGGCAGGAGAAGATGCACCAGCAGAAGAGCTGACCGTGGGCTTCAGCGGATTATCAAACAGACAAGATTCATCAATCTGGCATCCTAACTGAGACAACTGAACCAAAGTGAAGCAATTTAATGGAAAACCTGTGCACTTAAGCCTTGTTACTTGTTTGATTTGGCACAATTATTCGTCATTATCGGATGGGATTATTCCTAATATTCCTTGTTCAGGTTGTTATGAGTGATCCCCAGCTGAAAAGCTTGGACCAGTTTAAAACCTGCATAAAAAAAATAAAAAAAATCCCAAACACAGCGATCAAGTTTAGTTTTTTTGTGTTCTAGGACTATTATTTCGTATTCATTTGTTTTCTCCTGTTAGTTCTTGTTTTGTCTGATCTTGTCAGTCTCTAGTTTGCTTTAGTTGTTACTCATTTCATTTGAATTACTCGTTATCACGTGTTCATGTACCCTAATATTGATTCAGATCTTTGACTGGTGTTGTCTTTATATTATGTGAAGCTGTTGCATGTTTTTTTCTTGTGTCATGATGGATTACCTTCTTTGTTTTTGTTAAAGCGTAGAACATGTTTTTTAGATCCACATCTTCCTTTGTCAGCCGTGACAACAGCCAGCGGCCTAAGATTGCTATAGGTGGTTTGTTTTGCATGTATTTGTAACTTTTGTCAAAAAACAAGAATTTTTGGAAGAGGTCTCCAACATATTCCTCGACCTTAGATGTAGATCGGCATCCATTCATGAGGACATGGACTTTGTCTATAAGAACTGAACAAGTTCTAAATGTATTGTCCAGGTTTTCTGAAACCACTTCAATACCCAAAGCTCCAGAAGTTGTGTGGAATCTGGCGTCTGCATTGGAAACACTAGACAGATGTCAGTGCACACTTCTTAATGGGTACCAAGCACCAATTATTCAATCAGGAAAAAGGGGACGCCCTCGTTTTGACATATCAAAAGAGCACCTTGAATTCCTTCTTGAATTTGACTTCACTGCTCCTGAAATTGCTAGACTTTTGGATGTGAGTGTCAGAACAATTAGAAGACGAATGAAAGAACTGGAATTATCAGTGAAGTTTTACAGACATTAGTGAGGAGGATCTCCGACGAACTGTGGCAGACTTTCTTGCAACCACTCCCAACTCTGGATACAGAAAGGTCTCTGGATATCTGAGGAGCACAGGCATAAGGTATGGCAAATAAGATGCTTACTATATTGTGCTCCAAACATATGTTCTTAACCTACAAGTTTTACTTAAGAAATCAAATAACTAAGTAAACAAACTTGCATTATCACATGTACAGAATCTATCTTTAGTTCAATATCCTGAACTATACTTGCCATGCATTTAGTGTTATGCTTTTCCCCCCCAAAAGGATCCCTCAGCAAAGAGTCCGAGCAACTCTCTGATCCATTGATCCTATTGGAAGTGTCTCACGAGGCCTTGAGGTCCTGCTCATACCTAGAAGACCCGACTCCGTTCCCTCGCCACTGTCACTTTGGCACATAGATGGAAATCACGAGCTTGTGAGGCGAGTCTTTGTTTACTTCATAATATTCAATAATGTAAAGAATTTTAAATTCAACAAATCGACAAATAAAAAAACAAACCACTGTTCAGCTGTACATCATGGAGACAATACAAGTTTAGAAACATTATGCAAATGGTTATACATATTTAAAAATGTTATATTTGAGCTATGTGTAACGAAAATGTAAACTAACCTTTTTCATTATTTTAGTTTTCCTGTGTCAGTTACACATTATGATTGTGGGGAATTATGGAAGTTGACATGATGAGAAGGCCAAGAATGGTAATCCATACTCAGAATTTGTCCTCTGCATTTAACCCATCCAAGTTAGTGCACACACACACACACACACACACACACACACACACTGTTCCTTTGGAATAATTGTTATTTTGCTGTTCTCATTTTAGATGGCGAATAATTGTCCATGGAGGAATTGATGTATAGCAGGAAAATCATGTGTCTTCAAGCAAATACTAACAACAAAGCCTCAACGGTGCTTCAGTGTTTTCTGGAGGCTGTACAGAGTCATGGATTGCCTGTTCGTGTCCGAAGTGACAAGGGTGGAGAAAATGCTGATGTTGCTCGGTTCATGTTAGAGCATCCCTTAAGGGGACCAGGTATTTTAACTTTCAATATTTATTTATTTTTCAACTTACAATCTCATCCCCTGTACTTAACAGGTGCGTGCTATAAGATATGGAATGAGATGTTGATATTCATGATGTTGTTGTTTTTCCTACATTACTAACACAACCAACATCGTACCTTTAATTCTTCCTTTTTACTTGGCAGAAACAGGAGCATGATCACAGGCAGAAGTGTGCACAATCAACCAGTCGAGCGATTACGGCGTGACTTGTGGTGCTCTGTTCTCAGCAACTGTTATGCAGCCTTCCCTCATCTTGAGGACTCTGGCTTTCTAGATCCCAACAATGACCTGCACATCTTATGTCTACAATTTGTCATGATTCCCAGGATAAATGCACACCTTAATATTTTCAGAATTCACCCTCTTTCTTCACAAGGCCACAAATCTCCTCAGCAACTGTGGACTTCAGGACAAATTTCAAGTACAGGAACATTGTGTGATCAGGTGGAGTAAGCCTTGATAAGGGGTATTTCTGGATTTAAAATATAAATAAATTATTCAGTATTTTTTCACAAAATCCTTATAAGTTTTTTCCCTCTGTTATTTCAGTTGGGATCTGATCATCTGAGCATTGACTGGGATGGACCGGTCGTGACCGAGATTGATGAAGAATCAACAGTTTCTGTTCC
The DNA here is from genome assembly GCF_951802725.1 of Rutilus rutilus. Taxonomy (NCBI): domain Eukaryota; kingdom Metazoa; phylum Chordata; class Actinopteri; order Cypriniformes; family Leuciscidae; genus Rutilus; species Rutilus rutilus. Next base: position 68,479,684 of record NC_140209.1, read on the forward strand.
AGAACCCCTTCCTTACTTCGGGAGGTTGTGGCCAAATTACAGGACAGTATTGACCCTCTCATGCACAGTAACACATTTGGCATGGAGGTTTACAAGGAAGCTGTGAGAGTTGCCTCTGCTTGCACATTTGATTGATTTTGTTTAATTGCTTGATGTATTGTTAACAGCAAGTAACTGTAATTACTTTGTGCTGTAAATAATGTGTATAGAAACAGATGTTTGATTACTGTTTTATTCCCAGCTGTTTAAGAGCATATACAGAAGCAGCCCCTTTACAGTGGTGATGACAGTCAGAATAACATTGATCATTTCGTTTCCACTGCTTAAAAAAACTAAAACAAAAAACACGATCATCACCGTTTGTAATGTCTGGCATTAGCAACTATGTGGACAACCTTCGTCTTCTTCGACGAGGTGCTGCATGAACCAGCAAAATTCACTGTTGAGCTTCAGGAACTGAAGATCCCAGACACCCTGTGTTCTCAGTTCCACAGACCAGACAAGCAAGAGGCTGTTGCTGCCTATGTATCTCGCGTCAGCCACTGATGTACTTTATTTATTTAGCGTCTTGGCAGACGTCAAACACAAATGTCATGGCAGTCTATTCTGGTTGATTATTTTAATTCATATGATGTTTAATTTCAATCATTAACAGACATATAGTTATAGTTTTATAATTCAAGAGAATAGTAAAGTACAATTATTTCTTCAAAATCTTTTTATTTCTTTTTATTCTTCATCTGAAAAAAGGCAATCATCTAGTGGTGTAAGAAGCCAACATAATTTCCCTCAGGGTCTGGATACCGCTGGTGGATGCTGACCACAACACAGGATGGGATCACTAGCCTATTGCCATGGCCCAAGTACCCCCACACCCAGCTGACAAACTGGCGGTAGGCCAGATACCTCCTCTGCCTGGGAAAAAAATGCAAGATTGTAAATTATATTTAGTTGTTTACACAAAGCTATGTCCCTAGACTGCAGACTATTGTTAAATTTTGTCCTGTGATCATCCATCTGATAAGATTTACATTTTTGGTGTTTATCACAGAATGTATATAACAAATTTATACTTTAATAATAATATAAATAAAATGTGATTACTGTTTTAGTAAATCATTATTTGTTGCAATATTTTGTACTACAAAAATCTGAAATGCAGACATTTTTGAGACAACACGATGTGGGATCTTGTGATTTCCCCTATGCATCTTTTGATGTGCACGAACTGTTTAACAGTATTTTACTTACGCATTATAAACATTTATTAGCATTGGGCCATGGAGGGCTCTGAAAATATTGAGGGCATTTTCAAGTGCATATTCATCTAGGCACACTGGCTCTAATCCTGGGTGAAGACTCATACAGGTAGGATGAGGCTGCAGTAGAACCCTTAGTTTGACAACAACCTACAGGGGAAAAAATACAGACGGCATCAATTATGTGGACAGTGGCTTATATTGGAGACAAAATAATTATCAATACAATTGTAAATAAGTAATGTATAGCATCATATAATCTACCTTGGGTATTTCCCAGCAGCAAATATTCTCAGTAGCAATGGGCATAGTAATGCATTTACCACAAGAACACCTGATAGGGGAGGGGAGGGGAGGGGATCATAAATACATGCACAATTGAACTTTAAACTTTAGACCTAGGTTTTCAATGTGCTCTATAAGTAAACTTAAATTTAAGTTTCCGTGCCAACGGCTTCGCCCACAACGCAGAGGCGAATTGCTAATGAGCTACTGCCGCTCTGCTGAAGCGAAGTCCCAGAAAACGGCACAGGTTTTGTGATTTTGGCTAAAAACGGCATATTCATAATTTAAAGACCACTGAATGTTTATAAATAGCTCAAAATATGATCGGAGTTTATTTTAAATTATTTGAATCACAGATGTCACTGTGGGCCTCTTGGAACGTTTCTTTTTCACAAACCCTAACCTGATAAAGTGTTTCAGAGTGATCTGATTCAATATGAATTAAAATACAGAGGTGAGTTACATTAAAAATCATTATAGATATCCAGTGTCCATCCTCCCAGTCCATACTTTTATAGTTCATAATTAAGTGTTTTTATGCTGTGGTCATATGGCTAAGTGGCTACATAGACAATCGTCACATATGACATTATATTACACTTCCCATATCTCCAAGAGCAATACAGTAATTAGATTTACTAATTACTTTTGTGTTACTTTGAAATCTCACTGAGTCCAGCCTATACCACAAGCAGAGCAAGATACCACATCATGAGGTCTGATTCAGGGTCAGTTTCACAAAAAAAACATATTAAAACCTGGTCCTTTACCAAAAGACACCTCAGCTCTCATGATATCTTTCAAAAGTCCAGTGCTCAAGTAACTGAAGTAAAGATAATTTGATTACAATAGTAATTGTAATGTAATTGCTAAGATTATAAATGTATTCCTGTACATTACCTTGTTAATGAAAGACATCTGTTTGCAGTAATCTTAGTAAAAGTAATCTATACACTGTTGGTAATAACAGTGCCATCTGAAGAGGAAGGGGAATCCAGGGACAGCTCCATCCAGGACAAAGTAAAGTCACAAACTGTACGTCATAATGACACGACACATTATGTGCAATGCTTTATGAGGTCACCGGCACACTTTTAAAACCATTTTTATTGAGCAAAACTTCACAATGTGATTGGTAGGACAACAGTTCACATTATTTTTAATTATGGTACGATTACTCAACACATTATGTAATGTAGTTTTACATATATTTAAAAAAAAAATGTTATTTCCCAAATTTGTCAATCTTTTATGTAAAAAAGCTTTGTATAGTTGTATAACAGGTTGCCATTTAGAGTCATGGTGCTGTATGCGAAGGCATTTCCATTGTTTGACAGATGAAATGTGTAGGCAAAATATGTGATCAATTAATTAGTGTGGATGATTGATATTTTTCGATAGCCCAACACTGACAGGACATCATGTGTTATTCATAGGAGACAGTATGGTTTCTATATAGAGAAAAGTTAAGGATCAAAAGCTACAAATGTTTATTTTATTTTTTTATAAAACTATTCTCTGAATAAATTCCCATATATATTTTATGTTGTCTTGGATGCTCATATAATGAAGTGTACAATTCAATAAATAGTGTGTCTGAAAATAAAGAACAAATTCATTCCTCAACGTTTTATTGATGAAAGCACAGTAAACAACGACAAATCATAACTAAACTCGCTCATAACTGACAATAACTGGAGTGCAGAACATGAAAGTATTAATACCCAATATAAAGTGCAAAATTAAATACACCTGAAAGAGGCAATGAAAGGGTCCAGTCGCAAGAAGCGTTTATGTCCACAACAGTAAGAAGAAAGAAAGAACGAAAGAAAGAAAGAAAGAAAGAAAGAAAGAAAGGCAAACTATTACACCAAAAAAACCATAACAGTGCTCCAGCACCTTCTTGGGAACCTGATGGGATCACTAACAAGTGTCCATATCCGCCACCCACTCCAATGGCCACTTCTTTCCACTGTAACACAATAAGGAAATATGCAATTAGATGTTTTGGTTCTGCAGATGAACTGTAGACACAAAGACACACATTAAGACCCCTGTAGCTGTTTTCCAATCGCTGTGTTTTAGTGGGGTTTCATTACATCACAGTAGGCTAATGCTAGTCAACTACAATGCAAGGAAAGCCTTAATTGTTATTTTAAGACAATAAAATCCTATAATCTGTTATGTGTGTGACATGAACCACTGTTTGGTGTGCACAATACTCCAAAGTGTTTTACATGTTTGGTAGGTTTATCTTCACTTATGAAGACTGACTGAGCCAACGGCTCCGTTTTAGAGACAATTCTATTAAAAAAGAAATACTGTTTGTTTTCTTAGTAACTCAGAAATGAGGAATGTGAAGTCCACATTTTACTGTACGACAACATATGTGACAAATGAAGATCACAAGCTGACACTAAATATATTGATCCAGGTATTAAGTAAGGCAGTAATGTTGTAACAGACAATTTCTTTATCTCTGTATTGTAGATTTATGAGAATGAGGTCCTAAAATGAAAAATGTCACCGATCACATTACTTTTGAGAAACTTAATTAAAAATTAGCTCCAATGTAACTACATGGGGCATATAAGCCATCCGCAAGGTAACAGTGAATTCAATGTTTTGAGGCAACAGGTCATGTCTCCTTTGCTTCTCTCTTGAAGCTCCAAAAAAAAAAGAAAACTTTCACATAATGCAGGCCGAGTAGTTTGGGCATCTTAACATCTTAATCAGTGAAAAAAAAAAAAAAGATTAAAAGGGGTCATGACATGTTTTTTTCTTTTATTTTATTATGTTCCCTTAGGTGCAAATATAGTATTACTATAGTTTTTTGGACAAAAAACGTTTAAAATTGAGTGATTTATGACCTTTTCCCACCCTGTTTCTCATCCTCTGATTCAAACAGTCTGTTTTGGGGGTGTTTCCCCTTTAAGAGTTCAGTGTTAACGCCCACTGTTATGATTGGATAACGTCAGTGCCTATGCATCAATTGTTAACGCCCCCTTGTCAAAACGTGCGGATTTTGCGGAGCTGTGTTTACCGTTACCATAGTGACGGGTGATGCGTGCGAGGCGATGGCGATTGCAATGATGTTTGAGTCGGAATCAGAGGAAATGAACCATCAACACAACTAAGAATGCATCAGCCCGTCCACATAGAAAGTGTGAAACTATTTTGTCAGTTTGCCAGCCTACATCTTTTAATAGCCTGAACATGACGGTCATGAAAACAATAAGTAGGCTAAACTAAGTCAAAACACGGTGATTATTCATAATGAATTAAACTGCAATTAACGTTTTAAAACAGTTTTAAGTTTTAAATAGCCTACATTACTTACAGTTTGCGTCGTCGTTGTTGAGCCCAGAATAGTCCACACGGCCTTATCTTATGCAAAGGTTTTCTGGCAAAGCCAGCATCATACTGCAATTGTTCAAATTTGGTTTCTCATGTCATGACCCCTTTAAGAGAAAAAACTAAATACAGTGTCTTGGTAAGGTGTTGGGCCACCAAGAGCCACCATAACAACTTTCTGGACTGAAGCTGTTATGGTTTTGGACACCACCGTCATCAAAACACCAAATGAAAGCATATATTTTGGACGAATGAAGCTCCCCAGATTTCAGAGACTTAGAGAATCTATGCCAAAGAACATGAAACTCTTCTGGTGGCACGTACTAGCCCAACACCTTATTAAGACACTTTGTGTTGGTAATAATAATATATTTATGAACTATATAGACAAATCTTACCTTAATCTTACCTAACATATGTCAATAGTTTGTAAATGTTAAAATGAATTGGCTATGTGTTACCCATGAGAAGTCGTACATACCAGAGTTTGCATGGCTCCCACTCCACTTGCTTCCATTTGTGGCCCTAAAAATAGTGTTTCAAATATTTGCCATGTTTAGCAGTTATACCAATCACCAATACTTTTTCAAGACCATTACACCAATAAATGACCATTATGTAACCTGTATAGTGTTTTAGTGGTATTTAACCTTGATAACTCTGTATTTGGCAACCCTCTTCACAGGGTAATAATCCCGGCTCCCTGTCACTGTATGTCGGCATTCTGAAAGGAAAAAATATTATTCACACAAAGCTTAACACTACAATAAACAAGCCATTATAGAATGATAATTAAGCTAGCATGGGTTGTGCTTAGTTATAGTTTTCATATTGTAGTTATTATGGTACAGAAGTTGTATTGAACACTGGTAATTTACTGTAATCAACACAAACTGTAGGGTCGGGCAGTTGTGATAAATATATTGGCAAACAAAGACAAGTTAAATCCATGAATTCAAATGAATCTCTATTGTGCTGCCTGAGAGTCGTTAATCGCTTTCTCATAGCAGAGACTAACATGCTTTTGACTGTGAAAACCAAAACCAAAAAATGTATGTGACTTTCTGACTATGTATGCTGTTACGTTGCCAGATAATTGCCAGAAGACTGTAGCTAGATACTGCAGCTCATACTCATCCATTTTGTGGCATTCAGTCCACACTCCTATACAGAAAGCTGGACAAGCAGTACATCAACACACCTTTCCTTTTATTTGGCCGCACAGTAGCGGGAGCAGGGCAGCCTCCTTCCACAACCTCATCTGTTAAACACAGGGAAACATTTAAAATATGTAAAAGATATTTAAGCACAGTTTATAATGAAGACTGGGCTTTATTTGTCCAAATGTCTTTCCATGAACAACTAAAACTTTGTTTCAGGGATTGAAGGCAGCACACGGTGAGCACTTGATACATAAATGATGCATTATGGGTGAATTATTCCTTTAAGGATAACCAGGTCCTGCCATTAGCAGGCTAAAGCCGCTGAAGGACTTGTACAATCAGTCTGGAATAATGTCATCACAGTGAAGTAATCACAGCTGAAAATAGCCTATCATTCCACAACTTTATAACCTTGAATAGACAGTTAGATCTTGCAAATCAATTTCCATCAAAGTGCCTAATTAGGGTTGCACGAAATTGACAAAATGTGATATTGGAATATTGATCATGAACATTGTGATAACGATATTAATTTAGATATTCTTAAACAGATGTAAAAACACAAAAATTGATTGGCCCCATTTCTGATATTTTTCGCCTCTGATCTCCATTGTTTTGTTGTCTCCCAGAGCCGCACTCATCATGTGGTGCTCTATAGGGTATGCAACTGGCCAATGAAACGATTACTCTATAGGGTATGCAACTGGCCAATGAAACGATTACTCTAAATCGAATACAACTAAGCCACACAGTCAACGGACGCATCTCTCCACAAAATAAACGAAATATTGCATACTTTCTGCAACATTTTCATATGATATTGCAATAATGATACTGAGTGAATATATTGTGCACCACGAATAGGAAGACACCGAAACACCCAAACAATGTCCTAAAATATGGGCAAACACAGGCATTATTGAAGTAATGAACTGCAGCAGTTCATGGAATTTGATGAGAGGTTCTGATCATATAATCGCTTTAAAATGTATATTCAGTGGTGGCCAAAATCATTAGAACGGTTAGATGTTTTAATGTTTTAAAAGAAGACTTCCGGTCTCCAAGGATTTATTTGATCCAAAATACAGCAAAAAACAGCAATATTGTGAAATATTTTTACAATTAAAAAAAACTGTTTTCTATTTGATTATATTTTTCAATGTAATTTATTTCTGTGATCAAAGCTGCATTTTCATCATTATTAGTCTTCAGTGTCACATGATCCTTCAGAAATTATTCTAATATCATGATTTGATGCTCAAGAAACATTTATATATATATATGCATTTGGCAGAAGCTTTTATCCGAAGCAACTTACAGTGCATTTACAGGGACAATCCCCCTGGAGCCCCTGGAGTAAAGTGCCTTCACTGCCTTGCTCACGGACACACTGTGTAATTTATTATCATTATCAATGTTGAAAACAGTTGTGTAATTTTTTTTAGGATTATAATAATAATAAATGTTTCTGGACTCTGAATTTGTTTACAGTTTCACATTACACAAAGTAAGAGTATGGTTTTGTGGGGCTTACAACTTATTTTCAATACTCTTCATATAGCTCCTTTTTTGCTTACCTTTATCAAGAGAAACTGGGGAGGCTGCTGAAGGCCCTTCTGGGGAGTGGGGTCTGTTCCCCAGGTTCTGGGACAGCTGCTGTGGTTGTACTGAGGGTGCTAAAAGGGACACTGACTGTCCAATTGGGGACTTCGGTGGTCCAATAAGTGCTGCTGGGGGTCCCGTTGGAGCTGTTGGGGGATTAAGCAGGGCCACTGTTTCCTGTTGATCTGGTGTGACCATTGGTGGTCCTGTTGGGGGTTCAACTGGGGCTGCTGATGAAGGTTCATTGAGTTGTTCTGCAGCAACTTGTGGGGTCCAGCCTACATGGTAGAAGTACAGAATTATTTAGAAAACACTGATCGACCTTTTTCATAAATTTACGTCATTTTATAGAACATCTAATCGATTAATTTAAGGGGAAAAAAACGACAGTAGAAATAATGGTTGGTTGCAGCCGTAGTAGCAAAAAGAGATGTGTATAGACCTAACAAGTGCTGTTCTACCAAACTACTTCTACCAAGCAGTATTGATTTAATAGGTGAATGTTCTTAAGACATGTGATGGATGTTTGAGTTAGTCTGGTGGCTGACCAATTGTGCCATTTTTTTCTACTGGAATTTTGTAATTAAAATTATAGCATGGCTAATTACCTTGTCTTCCAATTCAATGTCATAGTTCGTTATAAACAAACAAATAATAAAATATAGGCTATCGTGAAGTTACTCTGCTAGGACCAGTTTTAATTGTAAGCGAAAACCATCAATGATAATCTGAATGATCTATTAGTCAAGAGAAGGCAACCACAGCCTTACCTGTGACAGCATCAAATACAGGACAACTAAAAAAATAAAATAACAGAATATTCTTACCTTGAATAACAATATCATACAGGCCCTTAATTCTTTCCAGGCATGTATGTGATGTCACATTCAGCTGACAGCGGGGTGCCAAAACCTCAGACACCCAAGCATTCGGCTGTTTTCCAGGCTTGGACAAAAGTAAAACCCCCTTAATCCCAGTGCCTGCTATTCTTCAAGCTAAAAATACAAGGACACACACATACAAAGTAACATGTATTATTTGAAAATATATATAGCAACATTTGGAAAATAACCTGCATAACCTGCATAAAAACAATGAAAGCAATCGCATACCAACAACACAGCTTCACCCTGGATATGAGAGGTGGTGCGATGTTGTTTCTGCATATCCACCAGCTCTCCCTCTTCTGATCACATTGTTTTAGTTTTTTTTTTAGCCTCAGCTTATGTGGCTGTTCTTCCTGGCATGTGTTGCAAGTTTTGCAGGCCACATTCATTTCTGTATGGCAAACCATACAATTTCGCCTTGTTGACCCTTGGCCTGGCATTTCTATCATAGATAGAGTAAGCGGGAGAGAGTGACAAAGACACAAAAAGATTTTGAGAAGTACTTCTTTCACACAAACAAAACAGGACAAGACTTAAAAAAAAAAAAAAAGCAATACTTACTTGAAGACACCAGGCTTCTGGAAGAGAGGAAGACAATGTGACAATGTTATTAACGACAGCTTGTTGTAGGACTGCATAAGATATGAGAAAGAGAGAGTGGAGATTGCACACCACAGAACAGGAAGTAGACTACACTGGATACTGCAAAATTTGGTATTGATCCGATACCAAGTAAATAAAGGGTTCAATAACGCTGATACCGATACTTTTTACTTTTAAAAGCATGCACTTTGGGTTGATATATGAGGTGAATACATTTTCATTACCTCTAAAATAATTTGTGATTTGTGCTCTCCATGCGCCTGTAATTAGTTGTGTGTATGGTTACCGTAGTAAAACCATTGTTAATTTTTTTAAAGGGCTGCCAGTGTTGTACCCCAATAGGTAAACCTTTTGCAAATTAAAAACTACATTTCTAAAAATGTTTTGGACAGTGAGAGAGAGAGTAAGGTAAAAGAAAAATAAAGAATAGAGTAACAATACTTACTTGAAGACAGTGAAGCTTTAGAAGAAAGAAATGGAGATAGAGAGAGAGAGAGAGAGAGAGAGAGAGAGAGAGAGAGAGAGAGAGAGAGAGAGAGAGTGAGTGAGAGAGAGAGAATTAGAAACAGAGAGAGTGTGTGTGAGAGAGAGAGAGAGTGAGTGAGAGAGAATTAGAAACAGAGAGAGTGTGTGTGAGAGAGAGAGAGAGAGAGAGTGAGTGAGAGAGAATTAGAAACAGAGAGAGTGTGTGTGAGAGAGAGAGAGAGAGGTTTAACAAGACTTTATTATTTACATAATAAAAACATTATTCACACCATCATCAAATACTCGTTAATCAAAAATAAAATAAATTAAAAATTCAGAACCAACTGGCCCTCATCAATTTCACACAAAACATTATTAAGACACCAAATATCATCAAAACATCCCTCATTTTTTATAAGCTTATAATATACAAAATCTATATTTAACCTTGCAGCTACAAGGTTCTTGAACATAAATTCAGCATTAGTACTAAGAAGATTCAGCCCCTCATTCTTTCTCGTCTTCCAAATTGCTAATTTTGCAGTTCCGATCAAGTAGTTTAACAAACACGCTTTCCTTCTGATTAAGAGTCTGTACATCATACCCCCAATAAACACTTCTTCTAAAAAATTCTCATCAAATGCTTGAAACCATCTATCAAGAAGATTAAAAAGACCTTTCAACCTATTACATCTTAAAAACAAATGTTCCAAATTTTCTACCATTCCACAAAACCTACACTGTTCCCCCACTGCTGGATTCAGGTGCGCTACATGTCTGTCCGTAGCTATCGCCCCGTGGATAAGCCTCCACTGCAGATCAGCAGTGCGCTTCTCTATGGGAGGCTTATACAGGGCTCTCCACCTGTCCCTCACGAGGAAGTCCGGCTTCAACAAACCTGGCCACCTGGAGGCTTTCTGTCCTTTAAGAGAGTCCTGGTGTAAAACTTTGACTGTAGAGTGATATACTGCTTTTTTTGATGCATACTCAAAATATTCCAGCTGCTGGGTTTTAAAAGATAGAATTGACCCCACATCTTCATCTTCATTTTCCGTCTTTATAAGATGTGAGATTTGAATTCCTGGGAGTTCCTGTTCATTCGTCAAGTCCATCAGAGTTCCTCTCCCAATGTTCTCTCTGTAACTACTTGGTAAGGCATTGACAATCTCCTCCATCAACTTTTCTGTCAAGCGTGACGATCTTAAGCCAGTCATTTCCTTAAGTTCCTCCAACGACTTCCATCCATCTCTATTCAAGAGGTGTCCCAGCTTGACAATTCCATTTCTCTGTAAGCATGCACTCACACTTACAGAAGACAAAAGTCTTGTTTGAATCATTGAATTAAAAAACAATGGTTCCTCTAGAACCCAGTTCCCAGGTTCATCAACCTCTCTTTCAACTTTAAAAACAGCTCTCCATGAATGCAACATTGTCCGGTAAAAATGCGAAAGCTCAGACATGTTTATCTTCTCCAGGTTCATTAAAAATAAATGTCTATCCAATCCAAGACCCCCAGTTTTCTGAAGAATTGCCTTTGCAGTCTGAGACCAAACCAAGTCCTTGTGGTAGAAAAGTCTCTGTGCTGCTTGGATTCTAAACGCACAGATTCTGCTCCTCACGTCCACCAGACCTTGGCCTCCTTCTTCAACTGGAAGATACAGTGCTGCTGCACGAATCCAGTGCTCTCCACTCCAGAAGAAATTCACAAGAGTCCTTTGTATCCTGCAGATCAGCTCATCAGGAGGCTCCAGCACCACAAGTCTATGCCACAGGATAGAGGCAGCCAGGTTGTTTACCACCAGAACTCTTCCTCGGTACGACAATTGTGGTAATAGACATTTCCATTTAGACAATCGAGCATTCACCTTCTCCAGCATTCCCTCCCAATTCTTTCCTTTAAATGCTGTATTTCCTAAAAAAACACCTAAAAATGTTAACCCTTCTCTTACCCACAGCAATCCACCTGGTAATTTTGGAGGTCCTAACCCTCCCCACTGACCAATAATAAGCCCTTCACTTTTCCCCCAGTTCATTTTTGCTGAAGATGCCCTCTCATATTTACTAATAATTCCCGTTAAAATGTCAACATCATTTTGACTCGTGATAAAGACTGTGATATCGTCCGCATAGGCAGATAAAGACACCCTACTACTGCTATTTATACCAGGAAGTAAGGTTCCATTCAGATCTCTCCTTATCCTACACAACAAAGGCTCAATAGCGAGACTGTACAATTGTCCAGAAAGTGGGCAACCCTGCCTAATACCCCTTGATACCGGTATGGGTCCACTTAATCCTCCACCAGCTTTAACCATCACAAAAACATTTGAATATAATAACTTAATATAAGATATAAAATTCTCCCCAAATCCAAATTATTTTAAAACCTTAAAGGTCCCGTTCTACGTGATCCCATGTTTCAAACTTTAGTTAGTGTGTAATGTTGTTGTTAGAGTATAAATAATATCTGTAAAATTATAAAGCTCAAAGTTCAATGCCAAGCGAGATATTTTATTTAACAGAAGTTGACTACATAAAACGGCTCGATTGGACTACACCCCTCTACTTCCTTCATTAGTGACATCACCAGAACCATGTTTAGACTAACCTCCGCCCACAGGAATGCTCCCTCAACTCTACTGGCTACTTGCGCACTTCTTATAACTTATGCCTAGTTCACACTACACAACTTTAAACGTCGGCAGATCGCTGTGCTGTTTAGACTACATGACTTGCTCTGGAGTCTTGAAGTCGTTGTGGTGTTCACACTATGTGACACTACGTAAATGTTCTGCAACAGGGGGTTACACACTACAGGAGCTGACAACAACTCTGTCAGTTCGTGGTGGAGGTCGATGCGTCAGAGGTGGGGGTAGGTGCAGTGTTATCCCAGCGTTCTTCCTCAGACGATAAGATGCATCCTTGCGCGTTTTTGTCTCATCGCTTATCCCCTGCGGAGCGCAATTATGACATTGGCAACAGAGAGTTATTGGCAGTCAAGTTAGCATTGGAGGAATGGCGCCACTGGTTAGAAGGGTCGGGGGTACCTTTTATCGTCTGGACCGATCACAAGAACTTGGAATATATTCGGACAGCTAAAAGACTAAACTCCAGGCAGGCTCGGTGGGCTCTTTTTTTCGGTCGTTTTGATTTTACTCTCTCGTACCGCCCGGGTTCCAAAAACATCAAACCCGATTCTTTATCGCGTATTTTTGACCGTTCCGAACGCCCGTCTACTCCCGAGTGCATTTTACCAGAGTCTCTATTCGTCTCTACACTCACATGGGAGATCGAATCGAAGGTCAAGAAGGCCTTAGAAGGGGTAACGCCTCCGACTCGTTGTCCACCGAATCGTTTATTTGTGCCTGAGGGTTTACGGTCCAGCGTGATTCAGTGGGGACATTGTTCCAATGTGGCTTGCCATCCAGGAGTTAATCGCACTAAATTTTTGGTCAAGCAACGATTCTGGTGGCCTCTCATGGCTCGTGACGTTCACAATTTTGTCTTGGCTTGCTCAGTTTGTGCCACAGGTAAGACTTCCAATCGCCCTCCAGATGGGTTACTTCAACCGCTGCCGGTGCCTTCGAGACCCTGGTCCCATATCGCTCTAGATTTTGTCACCGCCCTCCCACCCTCCCAGGGTCACACGGTAGTTTTGACCGTGGTGGACCGGTTCTCGAAGGCGGCCCATTTCATTCCCTTGCCCAAATTACCCTCAGCCAAGGAGACAGCGTTGATTGTCGTTAATCACGTCTTTCGGCTACATGGCCTCCCGATAGACGTGGTTTCTGACAGAAGACCCCAATTTGTGTCCAAATTTTGGCGAGAGTTTTGTAAATGCCTGGGTGCGACTGTCAGTCTGTCCTCTGGGTTTCATCCCCAGAGCAATGGCCAAACTGAGCGAGCCAACCAGGATTTGGAGAGAACGTTGCGATGTTTAGTGTCCAAGAATCCTTCCTCTTGGAGTCAGCAACTGTCTATGGTGGAGTACGCCCACAACACGTTGCCAGTGTCATCCACGGGCCTATCACCGTTTGAATGTAGTTTAGGGTACCAGCCACCTATTTTTCCAAGTCTGGAATCCGAAGTCGCGATCCCCTCTGCCCACGCCTTCGTCCAGAGGTGTCGCCGCACTTGGACTAGAGCCCGTGAGACTCTACTCCAAGTGGGGGCGCGCACTAAGGCCAAAGCCGATCGCCACCGGCGTAAGCCTCCCGTGTATGTCGTCGGTTCTAAAGTGTGGCTTTCTACCAAGGACATTCCTCTCCGCTCCGTTTCTAATAAGCTTGCTCCTAAATTTATTGGCCCATTCTCTGTCACTAAAATCATTAGTCCGGTGACAGTCCGCCTCAATCTTCCCCCAGTGTACAGGAGGATTCATCCCGTCTTTCATGTGTCCAAAATTAAGCCCGTTTTTTTTGCTCGTATTAATCCGCCAGTCCCGGTCCCCCCCCCCGCCGCGACTCGTAGATGGGGAACCTACTTATTCGGTCAGTCGTGTTCTGGACTCAAGGCGGAGGGGACGCGGATTTCAGTACTTGGTGGACTGGGAAGGTTACGGTCCGGAGGAGAGGAGTTGGGTACCGGCTAGAGACATCCTGGATCACTCCCTTATCGATGATTACAATCGGCAGGTAAGGGAGCCTGGGAACGCCAGGAGGCGTTCCTAGGGGAGGGGGTACTGTCACGGTTCATAAATCCTATGCCTCTTTCTTGTCTCGTGTTTCTGTTGTTGTATGTTGCGTGCTGATTGTGTGGGCGTGTCGGCTGATCAGCACTCATCAACAATCAAGTTCATCACTCCGTCACCAGCTGCAGCTCATCTCAGCACCTATATATGCTCACTCAATTCTCGTCTCCTTTGTCAGATCGTTGTATGTGGTTCCCGGTGTGTGATCTCGTCTTGTTCCAGTCTCGGTGTCCCCTCGTTCCTGTTCGTGTCCCCGTGGATGTTCACCCTGGAATTGTCACGTCACGTCATCACCCTTCATCACGGCACATCTGACCATCGAAGTCCCTGCGCCACTATCCTGTTTCGCCCTGGACATTATCTATCATCAACTTGTTTACAATAAAGAGAAAAGAGTTAACTTGCATTTGCTTCCGTGTTTCTATCATGACAGAACGATCTGACCCATCGATGGAAGCAGCGAGTAGCTCCACCAGATCGCTGGAGGAATTCGTGAACAGCAGTATACTTCGAATGGACTCCCAGGAGAAGAACCTCAGCGATACAGCTCGCGCTGTTCAGGCTCTAGTGGCGCAGGTGTCTGGGCTCACCCAACAGCTTCAACATCTGCGAGGTCCCGCTGCGCCCCCCACACCGCCGGTTCCCCCATCACCACCAGAGAATCCCTCCCAGTCGGAGCCCCGCCTACCAGTTCCTGAGTCCTATGCAGGTGAACACAACTTCTGTCGAGCTTTCTTAACACGATGCTCCATGCACTTCTCTCTTCAGCCCAGAACATTCAACAACGAGCAAACCAAGGTCGCCTTTGTGCTGACGCTGCTGACTGGGAGGGCGGCACTCTGGGGAACAGCGGTGTGGGAGAATCAAGATCCATGCTGTGCCTCGTTCCAGGAGCTCTCCGCCGAAATGAAACGAGTTTTCGACCGGGCCGTCGCTGGACGTGAGGCAGCAAGGATGCTGGCCGATTTGCGACAGGGAGAGAGATCCGTTTCAGACTTCTCCATCGAGTTTCGGACTCTAGCGGCGGAGAGCCGATGGAACGAGGAGGCGCAGTGGGATATGTTCCTGCATGGGCTGGCTGACCGCGTCCAGAAGGAGATTTATGCCATGGACCTGCCAGCTTCTCTCAACGACCTGATTGCGTTGGCATTAAGAGTGGACGCACGGTTATCACGAATGTATCGACGCACTTTGCCCAGTCGCCCCACAGGAGGGTTCGAGGGCCAACGATTCGGAGGCGGGGACGCGGTCAGCCCTGTCTGCGATCACGAGCCCATGCAGGTGGGTCGAGCCCGGCTTTCCCGGGAGGAGAAGGAGAGGCGGAGATCCCAGGGCCTCTGCATGTACTGTGGAGGAACGGGTCACTTCGCCTATAACTGCCCATTAAAAGGCCCAGCCCGATAGTAAGTATGAGGCTACTATCGGGTGGGATCTCCGCCGAGAAGTCCTCATCCACATCTACTCTCCTTCCGGTAAGACTGAGATGGTCAACTCACCTTCACGACTGTCGAGCACTGCTGGATTCTGGGGCAGAAGGGAATTTCATGGACCATTCATTTGCACGCAAACTCCAAGTTCCCCTCAGACCCCTCACACACAAGATCTCAGTACACGCTCTTAACGGCCAGGAACTTCCCACCATCTCACTCATCACCGAAGACATCACTCTCATCACTTCAGGAAATCACACAGAAATCATCTCCTTTTACATTCTGGACACTCCCCTCGCACCCATCGTCCTTGGTCACCCCTGGCTCACCCGTCACAATCCTAGAGTGGACTGGCTAACCAATTCTGTGTCTGCGTGGAGCAGTTTTTGTCATAAGTCTTGTCTTGTGTCTGCTTGCCCGTCTGTTTCTGTCCCTGTGTTTCAGGAGGAGGCAGTGGATTTATCTAACGTGCCCGCGGAGTACCTGGACCTGAAGGAGGTGTTCAGTAAGTCTCGGGCTGCTTCTCTTCCCCCGCATCGTCCCTATGACTGTGCCATAGATTTACTGCCAGGTACGTCTCCGCCCAAGGGCAAGTTATATTCACTCTCTGTTCCAGAGAGGGAGGCCATGGAGAAATATATTTCTGATTCTCTAGCAACAGGGTTCATCCGTCCTTCCTCTTCTCCAGCGGGGGCGGGGTTCTTTTTTGTGGGGAAGAAGGACGGGTCTCTGCGACCTTGTATTGACTACCGGGGGCTGAACAGCATCACGGTAAAGAATACTTATCCTTTGCCGTTGATGTCTTCAGCCTTCGAGAGGTTGCAGGGAGCGTCCATCTTCACAAAATTGGATTTACGTAATGCTTATCATTTGGTCCGCATCAGGGAGGGGGATGAATGGAAGACCGCTTTTAACACCCCCAGGGGGCACTTTGAATACTTGGTCATGCCCTTCGGGCTGTCCAACTCCCCAGCGGTCTTCCAAGCACTTGTCAACGACGTGTTGCGAGACATGGTCGATCAGTTCATATATGTCTACCTGGATGACATATTGATTTTTTCTTCGTCTCTCCAGGAACATGTGCAACACGTCCGACAAGTGCTCCAGAGATTGCTAGAGAATGGGCTTTTTGTCAAGGCGGAGAAATGCGATTTTCATGCACAGTCTGTTCCTTTCTTAGGTTACATCGTGTCGGTTGAGGGAATGCGCATGGATCCTGAGAAGATTAAGGCTGTGGTAGAATGGCCAAGTCCAGATTCCTGTAAGGCCCTACAGAGGTTTCTGGGGTTCGCCAATTTCTACCGGCGTTTCATTCGCAATTTCAGCCAACTAGCCGCACCTCTGACCGCCTTGACCTCCCCCAGAACGACGTTCAGGTGGTCAGACGCAGCCGAGGCTGCGTTTGCCAAACTAAAGGGTTGCTTCGTTTCAGCCCCCATTCTGATAACCCCTGATCCATCACGTCAGTTCGTGGTGGAGGTCGATGCGTCAGAGGTGGGGGTAGGTGCAGTGTTATCCCAGCGTTCTTCCTCAGACGATAAGATGCATCCTTGCGCGTTTTTGTCTCATCGCTTATCCCCTGCGGAGCGCAATTATGACATTGGCAACAGAGAGTTATTGGCAGTCAAGTTAGCATTGGAGGAATGGCGCCACTGGTTAGAAGGGTCGGGGGTACCTTTTATCGTCTGGACCGATCACAAGAACTTGGAATATATTCGGACAGCTAAAAGACTAAACTCCAGGCAGGCTCGGTGGGCTCTTTTTTTCGGTCGTTTTGATTTTACTCTCTCGTACCGCCCGGGTTCCAAAAACATCAAACCCGATTCTTTATCGCGTATTTTTGACCGTTCCGAACGCCCGTCTACTCCCGAGTGCATTTTACCAGAGTCTCTATTCGTCTCTACACTCACATGGGAGATCGAATCGAAGGTCAAGAAGGCCTTAGAAGGGGTAACGCCTCCGACTCGTTGTCCACCGAATCGTTTATTTGTGCCTGAGGGTTTACGGTCCAGCGTGATTCAGTGGGGACATTGTTCCAATGTGGCTTGCCATCCAGGAGTTAATCGCACTAAATTTTTGGTCAAGCAACGATTCTGGTGGCCTCTCATGGCTCGTGACGTTCACAATTTTGTCTTGGCTTGCTCAGTTTGTGCCACAGGTAAGACTTCCAATCGCCCTCCAGATGGGTTACTTCAACCGCTGCCGGTGCCTTCGAGACCCTGGTCCCATATCGCTCTAGATTTTGTCACCGCCCTCCCACCCTCCCAGGGTCACACGGTAGTTTTGACCGTGGTGGACCGGTTCTCGAAGGCGGCCCATTTCATTCCCTTGCCCAAATTACCCTCAGCCAAGGAGACAGCGTTGATTGTCGTTAATCACGTCTTTCGGCTACATGGCCTCCCGATAGACGTGGTTTCTGACAGAAGACCCCAATTTGTGTCCAAATTTTGGCGAGAGTTTTGTAAATGCCTGGGTGCGACTGTCAGTCTGTCCTCTGGGTTTCATCCCCAGAGCAATGGCCAAACTGAGCGAGCCAACCAGGATTTGGAGAGAACGTTGCGATGTTTAGTGTCCAAGAATCCTTCCTCTTGGAGTCAGCAACTGTCTATGGTGGAGTACGCCCACAACACGTTGCCAGTGTCATCCACGGGCCTATCACCGTTTGAATGTAGTTTAGGGTACCAGCCACCTATTTTTCCAAGTCTGGAATCCGAAGTCGCGATCCCCTCTGCCCACGCCTTCGTCCAGAGGTGTCGCCGCACTTGGACTAGAGCCCGTGAGACTCTACTCCAAGTGGGGGCGCGCACTAAGGCCAAAGCCGATCGCCACCGGCGTAAGCCTCCCGTGTATGTCGTCGGTTCTAAAGTGTGGCTTTCTACCAAGGACATTCCTCTCCGCTCCGTTTCTAATAAGCTTGCTCCTAAATTTATTGGCCCATTCTCTGTCACTAAAATCATTAGTCCGGTGACAGTCCGCCTCAATCTTCCCCCAGTGTACAGGAGGATTCATCCCGTCTTTCATGTGTCCAAAATTAAGCCCGTTTTTTTTGCTCGTATTAATCCGCCAGTCCCGGTCCCCCCCCCCGCCGCGACTCGTAGATGGGGAACCTACTTATTCGGTCAGTCGTGTTCTGGACTCAAGGCGGAGGGGACGCGGATTTCAGTACTTGGTGGACTGGGAAGGTTACGGTCCGGAGGAGAGGAGTTGGGTACCGGCTAGAGACATCCTGGATCACTCCCTTATCGATGATTACAATCGGCAGGTAAGGGAGCCTGGGAACGCCAGGAGGCGTTCCTAGGGGAGGGGGTACTGTCACGGTTCATAAATCCTATGCCTCTTTCTTGTCTCGTGTTTCTGTTGTTGTATGTTGCGTGCTGATTGTGTGGGCGTGTCGGCTGATCAGCACTCATCAACAATCAAGTTCATCACTCCGTCACCAGCTGCAGCTCATCTCAGCACCTATATATGCTCACTCAATTCTCGTCTCCTTTGTCAGATCGTTGTATGTGGTTCCCGGTGTGTGATCTCGTCTTGTTCCAGTCTCGGTGTCCCCTCGTTCCTGTTCGTGTCCCCGTGGATGTTCACCCTGGAATTGTCACGTCACGTCATCACCCTTCATCACGGCACATCTGACCATCGAAGTCCCTGCGCCACTATCCTGTTTCGCCCTGGACATTATCTATCATCAACTTGTTTACAATAAAGAGAAAAGAGTTAACTTGCATTTGCTTCCGTGTTTCTATCATGACATATTTGGCATGCTAGATATTTGTCTGGCGTCTGCGACGCATCGGCGATGTGTCAGCGAGCGTTTTTGATGCGTTGTTAAGTATTTCACACTTAAAGATTGGCGAGCGCAGATCACCCGCAGATTTGCACGCGATTACAGCCCGACCTGTCGGCGAGCTCGTTAACTTGCAAATCGGGCTTAAATCGGGCTTAAAATCCTGTAGTGTGAACTAGCCATTAGGCTACTGTGTTTACTCAGCTCTTACCGTGATTTTCTGAAGTAAAACTGACGCTTCATCTTTTGTGTGATGTACAATAAACTTTATTAAACTCATCAGTACATGTTTGATCATCATTCGGACCTGGTCCGAAACAGCAGACTTGTAGGCTGTTAATAAATAATGGATACATACAAGCAGATGACAAATACGTTATAATAACCGTAATTAAACTACTAAACCATACCTGTTTCATCTCTATACAGCACTCTGACTCTGTAGGCATTATTGTCCGACTCGAAATGAACGCCGTTACTGAGAGTTTCTGATATTATCATCATTCCATGAGATGAATTTGTCCTGACAGACTGAGCGCGAGCTCATGAAGCTCCGCCCCCTGGGTCGTCCAGCAGCAGCTCATTTGCATTTAAAGGGCACACACTGAAACAGCTCGTTTTTCTGAGCCCCAAAAAATGTCAATTTAAACATGCTGTAAAAAATGATCTGTTGGGTATTTTGAGCTCAAACTTCACATACACACTCTGGGGACATCAGAGACTTATTTTACATCTTGTGAAAAGGGGCATACAACGGGACCTTTAAGAAGATACACATGGTCAACCCGATCGAATGCTTTCTCTTGGTCCAAACAAAGAATACCCAGGTTTAAATTATTAAATTGGTTAAAATCAATTACATCCCTCAATAAAAAGAAATTATCCATGATTGACCTTTTGGGAATGCAATACGTCTGGTCATTTTGAACCAATAACTCTAAATAACACTTTAACCTATTTGCTAAACACTTCGACAGTATTTTATAGTCCAAACATAATAGAGAAACTGGTCTCCAATTCTTTAGAAGACCTAGATTTCCTTCTTTTGGAAGCAAAGACAGTACAGCTCTTCGGCAGCTTATAGGAAGTGTTCCACTTTTGATGCTTTGAATGAGTACTTCATACAGATCTTGTCCTAATATATTCCAAAAAGCTTGGTAAAATTCAACTGGCAGTCCATGAATTCCCGGAGAACGTCCTCTTGATAACTGTTTCATTGCTTCTGTAATCTCCTGAAAATTTATTTGACTGTCTAGTGATGTTCTCCCCTCATCTTCCACCTGAGGTAAATCACTCAGCAAATCAGAAGCACTCTCCACTTCACAGTTCTCAGTGTCATACAGGTTTTTGTAGAAGTTAACCGCCAGCTTCTTTATTTCCACCGGGTCTGACGTTATAGTCCCATCAGGCCGTTGAAGGTGATACATTTGTTTTTGTTGGGAGCTTTTCTTTTCAAGGTTGAAAAAGAATGATGTAGGAGCGTCCATGTCTTTAATAGAACAGATTCTCGCCCTTACAATTGCTCCTTTCACTTGCCAAGTTCTTTCTTTTTCTTATTCAACAGCTCACTCTGCCCAGTTTCATTATTATTAAAAATAGTACTTTCCATTCTTTGAATGTCTTTCTCCAAGCTTTTTACTGCAGACTTTACCCTTGATGTATTATGTGAACTGTAATTTTGACAAAATATTCTTATATTTACTTTGCCAACATCCCACCACTGACACATGTTTTCAAAAGACTCTTTCTGCATTTTCCATTTATTCCAGAATAATTCAAAACTATCACAAAATAAAGCATCTTGTAATAATTTAACATTAAAATGCCAAAAATAGTTTGGCTTTGTAATTGCCTTCATGTTTAAATCAAATAAAACCAAATGGTGATCTGAAAACCCAACAGGTAAAATAACAGCATTCATCACCTTATTGTTCCATGTTTTATCAATATAAAATCTGTCTAGCCTTGCCCCACTAACCCTATTCTCAGATGCTTTAACCCATGTATATTGTCTCATTCCTATATTTCTTTTCCTCCAGATATCAATCAAATTAAGCTCTTTTATAATTTTTGATAATACCACACTTGACTCATTATGAGGTTCCTCCCCATTCCTATCAATTATAAAATCAACAGTACAATTCCAGTCACCTCCAATGATAACACACACCTGATCTCCAATTTTTTGAACAGCATTTTTTAGTTTCATAAAAACCTCCACCCGCTCAGGCCCAATATTTGGTGCATAAACATTTATAAGCACAAACACAGTCCCCTTATATTCTATATGCATTAATAATACTCTTCCCTTTACAACTTCTTCTACAACTAAAATATTTACATTTATATTTTTTGAGAATAATATGGCTACACCAGAACTCAAATTTGTCCCATGGCTTAGCACACATTTTCCTTCCCACCATCTATCCCATTCCGACTCATTTTCCGTATTAGAATGTGTCTCTTGCAAAAAAACAATATCCACCTTCTTAATTCTACATAATTCTGACACCATTGCCAACTTATTTCCATCCCTACCCCCATTTATATTTAAGGAGCCTGCTCTCAAAAACTCCATAAAAAGGGAAAAGTATAAAAAGGACAGAAATAGAGTGAAAAGACAAAGAGTAGCCGACACCCTGTGTGTTTTAATCATTTTGTGAAGCATTCGCCTTACTCTTTCTTAACTTCGTTAAAATCTTCCTTAACCGAAATCTTTTCTGCTTGCTAAGAGCCTCATGACTAACGTTTCTTTGTAACAAAGTCACCGACACTATAAATTTCCCTACATCTGGGAAGAAATCCTTGACTTCCACAGTCTTTCCAAAAGTTGCATCTAGAAAGTGTCATGGCTTTGCCTGGCTCCTCCTCCTGTCTGTGTGCTGTGTCTGTCTCTTACAGGTGAGCTGGGCGCAGGTGTTTGGAGTTGTGCTAATCAGTTCCTGGCCTAGGCCTTTAAAGACGCTTCAGATGAGACCGGGAGGGGATCTGCCGCTGTTCCATATCTCTCCCGCACCGTTTAGGATTTTGTTTTGCTTATTCATTGCACCTCACTATACTGATTGCTTACACCTTTATTTTTCAAAGCCAACTGCATTACTGACTGTATACAATTTATTCTGTTAAATTCTATTTATTTAATAAATCTAATATATATTGTTATTCCGCGTGTGGTCTTTCCCTACTCTGTTGCTTGCTTTGAGCCAGGCTTGTAACAGATTTGGGGATCTCGTCTGGTATTTTGAACCATCGATCGGTAAATATGAGTTTTTTTTTACATTTCTCAATTGAGTTTGAGTATTTAATAGTGTTCGTTGTTAAACGCACTTAGTATGGTAGGCCGTTTTGATTAACGTGCCTAATTTGTTGACTGTATTCGGATCCTACGGTGATCCAGCGCAGTAAGTTTGATTGGGCATTAAACGCATGGTAAATTATTGGAAAGACACACGCGGATCAGTTAACTAGGTTTTTATTTTTATTTTTTTTGTATTACGTCGGTGCGGGATATATGGAGATAATTTGGTTTGTTTGTGCCTGGGGTTGTTTAAATACAGCCAGGTTAAAGTATTGCGGGTGGTTCATTGTTGGGTAGGTGCGGGCCTTCGCTGTGTTTGCGAGACCAAAAAAAATTTAAAAATTTAAAATAATAAATTAATTGATGGTGTAGCCATTGGAGCTTTGCGAACCCCTGCTAAGCGTTTAACGCTTGTTTGTTATTTTAGTTTTTTGTTTTTGTGCTATATCCTGGGCGGAGGGCACAGTCGTGGATGCCTGCTTTAACGGCATTTTGTCGGGAAGTTAAGGTGCCGCTGATATCGTGTATTAAAAATCTCTGTTCTTGGGATATGCATGAAGTGGATCGATGTGTGCAGGGCAGCTCTGTTTTTTTTTTGTCTTGTAGCTGCAGTGTGGGGGCCGCACTTACATTGATAAACGTGCTTATTTAAAATTTGGTTTAAGGGTTAAAGCAAAAAGGAAATAAATGGATACTTTGGATATTTTTTTCGCTGCTCCATCAGATCAGGTTTTAGATACGTTGACTAAGGAGCAGTTGTGTGATGTTAGTGAACATTATAATTTTGAATTGGGCTTGAAAAAAAATGTGAAATTGGCGCAGATAAGGCAGGCGGTTAGAACTAAATTGGCTGAAAGAAAAGTTCTTCCATCAATAGCTTCAATGGATGAGTTGGAGCCTGAAGGTGCTTCAACGCCACTGGCAACATTGGGTGAGTCTGCAGTAATTTTGGTCTTACTTTTGAACAACAAAAAGAGTTGTTAGAAATGCAACAAAGAGAGAGAGAAGCTGAACGTAGAGAGAGAGAAGCTGAACGTCAACTAGAATATAATAAAATCCAAAGTGATCAAGAAATTGCTTTAGAACGTCTTAGGTTGATTGCAGAAGGGAAAATTAGAGGTGATACTGGTGGGGATGTTCCGACTGGACCAGCGCGCACCCCTGATATCTCTAATATGGCCAGATTGCTACCAAGGTTTAATGAGAAAGATCCGGATGTGTTCTTTTCACTGTTTGAAAGTGTGGCAGAGGATCGTGGTTGGAGTGATTCTGAACGAACGTTGTTACTCCAGAGCGTTCTAGTTGGAAAAGCGCAGGAGGCGTTTATTGCTTTGTCGGTGCCTGAAAGAAGGATTTATAAAAGCGTGAAAGATGCTGTGCTTAAAGTATATGAGTTAGTTCCAGAAGCATATAGACTGTGATTTCGTAATTGGAAGAAGGGAGAAAAGCAGACTTATACAGAGGTAGTAAGAGAGCTGAATTGTCATTTCAATCGTTGGTGTGCGGCAGTAGGCGTCTCTACCTTTGAAGAGTTGTGTAATTTAATTGTTTTAGAGCAATTTAGAAACATCCTCCCTGATCGAATCGCAGTATATATAAATGAGCGAAAGGTTAAAACGGCAGCAGATGCCGCAGTTTTATCTGATGAATACGTTTTAACGCACAGGCAAAATTTTAAAGAATATAATCCAGGAAAGGGCTACCGCGAGCAGCGCTTTGGACGTTTCAGTGAACATCCAGGATTTTCTAATACTGCCACCAGTCAGTCAGTTGCCAAGGAACAGTCTCGTGGAAAGGCAGATCCGGATGCTTGTCGTTACTGTTTTGAGAAGGGGCATTGGAAGAACGAGTGTCCGGCCTTGAAAGAAAGAGGCCAGAGGAGCAAATCTGGTGCGGCAAGACCTGTTGCTCTTGCCATTTCTGGTGTGCGTGCATGGTCTGGGTTCCTCCACACAGAGATTAGGTCGAACCCTGAAGTGGGTGTGGCCTCCTCTAACTTGTCTGCTGACAGCCTTATGGAATCTAGCCAGTATAGCCGTTCTGATGTAATTGAAGCCGATGTCAATGATTACTCTCCTTTCATTACAGATGGTTTCGTATCATTGGTGGGCAGTTCTGCCAAGGTGCCAGTTAAAATTCTTAGAGATACGGGGGCTGGTGAATCTTTTCTTCTAGAGTCTGTTTTGCCTCTTTCTAGTGAGTCCAGCATTGGTAATGTTTTAGTGAGGGGAATTGGGTTGCAGGTTGTAACTGTTCCTCTGCATAGGATTGAGCTACAGTCAGACCTGGTTCAGGGTGAGGTTGTCATTGCTGTGCGCCATTCGTTGCCTGTAGATGGTGTACATCTCATCTTGGGTAATAACTTGGCTGGAGAGCGTGTTTGGCGTGATGTGCCGCCACCTGTGGTGGTTAAGAGTGTTCCATCTATTCCATCAGGTGCTGATAGTAGCCTGCAGAGCTTACCTGAGGTTTTTCCTGCCTGTGCAGTAACACGTGCCATGAACCGTGCCTCTGGAACTGAGGTTTTAGAGAGAAATCTTAAGCCTGATTTACAGCCTATTGTTTTGCCAGATTTGCCATCTTCTCTGTCATTTAGTGATTTTGTTGTAGCTCAGAAGGAGGACTCAACATCGAGTGAACTGTTTGCTGAGGTTTTGCCCGTTGAGGAGCGACATAGTGCAGCGAGGGGTTATTTTGTTCAGGATGGACTGTTGGTTCGTAAGTGGATGCCTCAGACTAATGATATGTTTGACGATCCTGTTTTCCAGATAGTAGTACCCGTGAAGATTAGAGACTTGATACTACAGACGGCTCATGGTGATATAGCGGGCCATTTGGGTGTGCGGAAGACGTATGACAGACTTATGAAGTACTTCTACTGGCCTTGCCTAAAGAAGGATGTGGCATGCTTCATTAAGACCTTTCATACATGTCAGCTAACTGGAAAGCCTAATCAGGTGATCAAGCCAGCTCCACTTTACCCTATTCCAGCTTTAGGGAACCCATTTGAGTATTTGCTAATCGACTGTGTTGGACCACTGCCTCCATCTAAGTCAGGGTGTGTTTACCTTTTGACTGTGATGTGTCAGGCCACCCGTTACCCCGCTGCCTATGCGTTACGTACAATTTCTACCAAGTCGGTGGTGAAGGCTCTCTCTCAGTTTATCTCCATTTTTGGCATCCCTCAGATTATTCAGAGTGACAGAGGCTCCAATTTTACATCACGTATGTTTTCAGAAGTGCTTGAGCAGCTGCAGGTTAAACATCAGCTTAGTAGTGCTTATCACGCCCAGAGCCAAGGCTCTTTGGAGCGTTTTCACCAGACGCTCAAGTCACTGCTTAGGGGTTACTGTGTTCAGCTCAGTAAAGACTGGGTGGAAGGGCTTCCATGGTTGTTGCTTGCAGCACGTGAGGTAACAGTACAGGAAAGTACAGGTTTCTCACCTAATGATTTGGTGTTCGGCCATAGAGTTCGTGGGCCTTTAGCTGTCCTGCAGGATAAGCTGAAGTGTCCTGAGAGTCCTACTAACTTGTTGGAGTATGTGAACGGCTTCCGCCGAAAATTGTTCTTAGCTTGTGAGATGGCTGTAGAAAATCTGACTAAGGCTCAGAAGAAAATGAAGAGCTGGTATGACCGCCGGGCTGAGCCGAGAGTGTTCAGTCCTGGAGATCAGGTTCTGGCACTGTTGCCGATAGCCGGTTCTCCTTTTCTTGCTAAATATGCAGGTCCCTACACGGTTGTTCGGCAGGTGTCAGACCTGAACTATCTAGTTTCAACTCCTGATCGTAGGCGTAATACGCAACTCTGTCACATTAATCTTTTGAAACCTTACTACAGTAGGTCTCCAGTTTCTGGGGCAGCAGAGACTGGTGATCAGGTTAAGTCAGTTGCTTTGGCTGCCGTTGCTGGGATATCTAGCTTCTCTCCCCACATGGTGGCAGCGTGTGGTGATGAGGATGTGGTTAGCCCAGACGACTGTGTGCTCCAGCCTCGGTTGAAGAACTCAGAGAAGTTGTCTGAGTTGGGGACACTACTGGGGCATTTGTCCAAGGAGAGGGCATTAGAATAGTGTTGCACGGTGTACCGATACTTCAAAAGTATCGCGATACTCGGAAATTAAAAACGTCACGATACCTAAATTTATCAGTATCGATACTTCAAAAAAATAAAATAAAAAAAAACGCCTCCCTATCTGGACGTCTGTTTTTTTTCCTGAAGCACGCAGCAAAGAAGCTGCCGCTGTCAGTGTCATGTGACAAAACACTACAGCGAGATGGCTGCATGTGCGAGCACAAGTGGTCCACATCGTAGAAAAAGATGACGCGAGGAGTGACATATGGAAGTACTTTGCCTACCTTGCTCTGTTGCACGGTGCACCGATACTTCCAAAATAAATCGGAAATTAAAAACGTCACGATTCCTAAATGTATTAGTATCGATACTTCTAAGAATGACCGCGTTCCAGATTTGTAAGGCCGGCGACACACTGGCTGCGTGGCGTGTCCGTTTTTATTTCGGCCTGCGAAATAAAATATTTAACTGCCTGCGTGACACACGCGTCTCAGGCGCAGCTCGAGACGCGCGGAAAACCCATGCATGCCAGAAATAGAACCGACGCCTATTTTTCACGCGACACGCAAGCGTTTCCAGGCAAAATAGAATAGGGAAAGATGTTTCTATGTCATTTTGACACGAATACATATTAATAAATTATATTTTGATGTTTGAAAGTCTCTAGGTTTTGACATAAATACAATATAAATGTAATTTAAAAAAAATTTATCAAATTATAAAAAATCTAATATTGCACCTCTCAATACAGAACGAAATATTCTGTAGCCTATTTTGCCGTCAACACTGCCGACGTTGTCTTTGCTGCTATATATTTATAGTATATATAGTATATTATTAGCTATAGCTATATTATTTATAGCTATATAGTATAGGCCTTCCACAACTCTCTCCCCATATGTCAAATATATCACCAATGAGGCTTATCATATGTTACCAATATTAAACATTGTTTAATATAATCGCTGTTCATATTTTTATTCAAAGTTCAGAATCAAGATAAAGTTATTACCGGTAACTCTTATGTTTCTTATGATAATTTTTTTTTTTTTTTTTTTTTCTTGAATGTCATTGCTCTAATTTTTTTTTTATATTTTGATATTTCATATTTTGTTCAAATGTTTAATATATCTGCTGTTCATATGTTCATTTATTAGTGTGTTATATGATTAGAATGTTGTCCCGGTTTTAAAATAAAGCACAGCAATGATATTTGAGAGTGTTTCTCCCTTTTCAGGAAAAGTATCGAAAAAGTATCGAAATCGCAATACTTGACTTGGTATCGGTATCGAAACAATAATTTTGGTATCGTGACAACACTACATTAGAAGTTGAGTCGTTGATTTGTAACTTTCCTGCTTTGTTTTCAGACACATCGTCATGCACTCATTTGATCAAGCACGACATTGATGTGGGTGACACTGAGCCGATAAGGCAGAGGTTTTATCGAGTGTCACTAGAGAAACAGCAGCACCTAGAGGCAGAGGTGAAGTATCTCTTGAATAATGGTTTGGCAGAACCCTCTTATTCCAGTTGGGCTTCACCTTGCATTCTAGTTAGTAAACCTGACGGGACGTATAGATTTTGTACCGATTATCGGAAGCTAAATAACATCACAAAGCCAGATTCTTTTCCGCTCCCAAGGGTTGAGGACTGTGTTGACCGGGTAGGATCGGCCAGGTTTGTAAGTAAATTTGATTTACTTAAAGGCTACTATCAGGTTCCTTTGACACCTCGGGCTCAGGAGGTTTCAGCCTTTATAACGCCGTCTGGCCTGTATTCGTACTCGGTGATGAGCTTTGGGTTACGAAATGCGCCCGCCACATTTCAGCGACTAATGAACCGCGTAGTCTCTGGTTTACAGGGCTGTGCTGTTTATTTGGACGATGTGGTCGTGTATAGTGACGGGTGGTCTGAACATCTTGAGCGTATCCAGGCTCTTTTTACACGGCTAGTTGAAGCTGGACTCACTGTAAATCTCGCTAAGTGCGAGTTTGCCCAGGCAACCGTTGTTTATTTGGGGAAGGTGGTGGGGCAGGGCCAGGTGAGGCCTGTGCACGCTAAAGGCCTCATTATACTTCTGCGTCGGACCTACGCCGGAGCCTATACGCCGTAGGCAACGTGTTGGTTTTAATTTATACTTCTGTGTCGTTGTCCGCGTTGACGCGCACCTAGGGAGCATGTGAAACCCCGAGGGAGGGGTTCTGGCAGACCAATCACAGCGCTTGTGTCCGCGTAGAATTGACGCGTTGTTACATTTTTGGAGAGGTGCACGTCAGGGTACGCCGTAGGGTACGCGCGCTACACACAGCCTACGACGTAGCTACGGCGGCAGTTCGACGCAGAAGTATAAATAGGCCTTTAGGTGGTGGCTATCGATAATTTCCCTGTTCCAGCTACCAAACCTGAGCTCAGACGCTTTTTAGGAATGGTGGGGTATTATCGTGGCTTCTGTGCTAACTTTTCCACTGTCGTTGCCCCATTGACTGACCTTTTGAAGGGCCGTATTAAATTTGATTGGACTGCGATTTGTCAGGCCGCATTTGATAATGTGAAGCTGTTGTTAACATCTGCTCCTGTTTTAATGGCTCCCCGCATGGACCAGTCCTTCGAGATGCAGGTCGACGCTAGCCACGTGGGCTTTGCCTGGCTCCTCCTCCTGTCTGTGTGCTGCGTCTGTCTCCTACAGGTGAGCTGGGCGCAGGTGTTTGGAGTTTTGCTAATCAGTTCCTGGTCTAGGCCTTTAAAGACGCTTCAGATGAGACCGGGAGGGGATCTGCCGCTGTTCCATATCTCTCCCGCACCGTTTAGGATTTTGTTTTGCTTATTCATTGCACCTCACTATACTGATTGCTTACACCTTTATTTTTCAAAGCCAATTGCATTACTGACTGTATACAATTTATTCTGTTAAATTCTATTTATTTAATAAATCTAATATATATTGTTATTCCGCGTGTGGTCTTTCCCTACTCTGTTGCTTGCTTTGAGCCAGGCTTGTAACAAAAGTCATTTATTTCTTGCAGTGTATATGTGTCCTCCATGATTTGTGAACCAATATCTGAAATTTCAGAGAAATTATCATCATCTCCCATTTCAGAATCAGTACACATTTCAACACTGTTAAACATTTCAGGATCGTCAGTTTGAACCATCTCAACATTTATTTTTCCTTTGGTGACATCATCAGTCATCACACTACTTTCCCCCATTTTAGATGCATCGTTAGTTCTCTCTCATGATTTGTTTCATCAGTATTAATCTGGACATCTTCATTGTGTCCCTGAACATCCTCAGCAACAGCACTAGGCCTATGTTCAGCTACCTGTTCCTGCCTATCCTGGGCCTTATGTGGGCACGCCATCCGCTTATGCCCAATATCGCCACACTCAAAGCACTTCATGCTACCAGTATTAGCGTACACCACATACGTTTTTCCCTCGTGACCAACTCTAAACGACACATCCAGCTCTGGCTGATTCAAAACATAAACACTTGCCTCCTGAAAGACATAACGTGCTTCAAAGCTTCATTTCTGCATCTCAGTGGAATAGTTCTAACCCCACTTGCAAACTTTCCATATCTCACTAACGCTCTTTCAATTTCATCATTCTGAATGAAAGGGGGAACGTTAGACACGGTTATACGGGTCGTTGGCGTTACCAGCGGTGAAATGGTAAGAAAATCTCCACCTACCACAATTCCTTCGCTTATCAACCGATTTGCCAGTTCTTCCTCCTTTACAAACACCACTACCGCCTTATTCATCCTCGACGCCGAAGAAATGTTTTCATATCCGATTAGTTCTCCAACCACCAGTAACACATCCTCCACCGTCACGCCTTGTACAGGCACACACCTGACGCTGTGACGGAGCGACACAGGTGACACCACCACCTCGCGTGAGACGCCCAGGGCCGTAGCTAGAGGATTCGGGGCCCCTTCCACTACTGTAAATAGATGAGCATGGAGGCCCAAATATAACAGAAGATGGTGATATTGTTGTAAAACCTTTATTTTAAAAGTTAAATGTTTATATAAAATTACAACTAATAAAAACTAACAAAAAGCAAAGAATTGTTGAATCAAGAAATTTTTCCCCATCAGTCTATTATAATTCATAAATCAAAAAGCAAACATTTAGAAATTGACAAGAATGCAGTCAAATTTAAAAAATAAAATCATTTATTGTCTTATTTTTTAATAAAGATAATATGGAACTGATAATATTATTAAATAAATCTAATAAATATATTCATCCAAGTGCAGTGTGTTGTATTCGTGTTTTCTTGATGTAATAAATACTTCATCAGCCGGCAGGTCAGGTGCATAATGCAATGCGTCGTGACTCGTGTACATTTTTTAACTCTATGTACAATAGTGTAAAAAGAGAAATTTTGACCACGTAATCGTTCGGTCGATTGTGGTGCGCAGCGATAATGGAGAGTGACAGTACCCGGCAGGCTTTAGTCAACGGTAATTTTCTTATTCCCAGCAAAATAACAATGCAACCTGTCTTTGAGAACGGATTGATCGACTGGGATACAACTCTCCTGGCCTCCCTCTCATTCTTTTCATGGCGTTTCTGGTTCCCTGATTTATGTTTTCTTTTCCCCGAAATTTGTCAGTCAGTCAGTCTCCTGCTCTTCCACCAACTTCATCGTTAACTTCAGGCACTGCCGCCTCAACTCTGATTGGTTCTGTTCACGAGCTGGGGTGGGACTTACCATTTTATTGGGTCCATCTGATGTTTGTCACTGACTGAATAATGAATAAATACTTTAGATCGGACTAAACCATTTTTAGGGAGGTCAGAGAAGCAGATATTTGGAAAAAATATTTAACCAAATTGCATGTTTTTGTGATTTTCATTTAAATCTCAGGGATGCAACTAATATAAATATTATAATTATTCATACAACAGGGGCCTATATAGTATAACTGCTGGATTTTGTGGGGCCCTCTGGGCAGCGGGGGCCCCTATAATTGTCACCACCTTTCACCCCACTAGCAACGGCCCTGGAGACGCCATCTCGGTGCCGCCACAAAAGTTTCCAAATAAACAAAAGTCTTTGTTTCCTTGGTCAAAACGTATTCCTCTTCTAATACATTTTAATTAAAGTGCAGTAGAAAATAGAAATACGAAAAAAAAGTAAACTCCCGTACTCCCCGCGAAAGAAAACCTCACGCACACCCCAAACGCTCCCCGCCGTGCACCGGAAGAGAGAGAGACAGAGAGAGAGAGAGGCTTAACACGACTTTATTATTACATTAACTTTTTCCAAGTACCAGATTTCCTATCTGATCATATAATACAAAAAATCACCTATAATAAATATACAATAAAAATATACACACATAACATTTATACTTCAAACATCTTTAAAATTTGAAATACAACATATCATCCAAAACCTCACACAGAACTCCTTCCACGGACCATATTTCGGCGAACCTTTGAATATCATTAATCAATTTAAAATATGTATATTCAATTTTAATTCTAGCAGTCAACATGCCTTTAAAAGCATTTTCTGGATCTACTGTACCTATACCCAATAACTTATTCTTTCGAGTCTTCCAAATTGCCATCTTGGCCATTCCCAACAAAAGATTTAATAAGCATATTCTTCTTCTCTCATGAGATGTATATTTAGGACCACTTATAAAACACTGATTGGAAAAATCTTTACCAAAACCTTTAAACAAATTTTGTAAAATAATAAAAAGACTGCCTAACCTCACACACTTAATAAATAAGTGTTCAACTGTCTCTTCAATTCCACAAAAAAGACATTCCCTCCCCACTGCTGGATTCAGGTGTGCCACGTGTCTGTTTGTAGCTATAGCACCATGAATAAGTCTCCACTGTAGGTCTGCTGTACGCTTCTCAATAGGAGGTTTGTACAAAGACCTCCAGGATCCTTTAAAGTCTGGTCCAAACACTTCTGTCCACCTCCCAGCTCGTACTCGCTTTAAAACAGTCTGATGGGCAACTTTAACGCAAGTAAAGTAGATTGCTTTTTTTGTTGTTTCACGAAACTGTCCCATCTCCGGGGTCTTAAAAGTTAATATTGTGTCAGCATCATCATAATTTTCTTTTGCAGCAGCAGATACACTGATAGTTGGAAACTGATAGTTTCTCCTCCACTCTTGAGTTGGTTGAGTTTCCAGTGCCTCCCTGCAGGTTCCAGGCAATGCTCTCTGCACCTCCTCCATCACCTGCTGCAGAAGACGGAGAGATCGAATACCCGTCTCACGCTGTAATGTTGCAGCCGTCTTCCATCCGTTGAGGTCTCTCAGGTCTCCTATCCTCTTGAGTCCAGCTCCCGCCAGGCAGTTCATCAAACTTCCCGATGACAGAGTTCTCGTTTGTATCAGTGGGTTATAAAACAATGGCTCTCCCATTATCCACTCCTTTGGTTCAGAAAGATCTCTGTTGATATTAAAGTTATCAAGCCAGGCTCTCAGCATTGACTGATAAAACAGGGTTAAATTACTCAAGTCCAGCTCTTTAAGGCTCAGTAAAAACAATTGTTTCTCGTAACCGAGACCAGATGCTGTCCTTAAAATAGCACAAGCAACACGAATCCATCCCAGATCTTCTTCATATAATAATCTTTGAGCTGTTTGCAGTCTAAAAGTCATAATCCTGCTTCTGATGTCTATCAGAGCTTGTCCTCCTTCTTGTAAAGGTAGATATAATGCGGATCCAGGAATCCAGTGTTGCCCCGACCAAAAAAAATCCACAAATTTCTTCTGTATAACTTTAATCAGCTCAATTGGAGGATCCAGCACATTGAGTCTATGCCATAGCATGGAGGCGGCCAGGTTATTTGTAACCAAGACTCTACCCCTGTAGGATAGTTCAGGTAATAGCCAATTCCATTTAGACAACTTGGCAGACACCTTCTCCAGCATACCCTCCCAGTTTTTTTGTCTATAAGTTTCTTTACCCAGAAATACTCCAAGAATTTTAATTCCCTCCGTATTCCACTGTAACCCCCCTGGAAGCTTAGGTGGCCCACCATTTTTCCAGGGACCCACAACAAAACCCTCACTCTTTGCCCAATTTACTCTTGATGAGGAGGCTCTCTCGTATAAAGCTAAACTTTTAGACAGTGTCTGAATATCCCCTTGTCCAGTAATAAACACAGTGACATCATCAGCGTAAGCTGAAACAGAAACACTTGAACCATTAAAATCCCCTGGTATATAAAAACCTTTCAAATTATTTCTTAGTTTAATAAGCAAGGGCTCAATAACTAAACTGTAGAGTTGTCCAGAAATTGGACACCCCTGCCTAATTCCCCTCTTCACAGGTATTGGACAACTCAGTCCCCCTCCAACCTTAAGCATCACTGAAGCCTCTCTATACAGTAAATTGATCCAAGAAATGAAAGTCTCCCCGAACCCAAATGCTTTCAAAACATTTAAAAGATATTCATGACCCACACGATCGAACGCTTTTTCTTGGTCAATCGATAAGAAACCAATATTAAAATCATCATTCATAGAAAGGTCCATAACATCTCTTATTAGAAATAAATTATCCATTATGGTACGTCCTGGAACACAGTATGTTTGCTCATTCCTCACAATAGTGCTCAAAAACTTCTTTAATCTATTTGCTAAACATTTAGACAATATTTTGTAGTCTTGGCACATTAAAGAGACAGGACGCCAGTTTTTCAACAACCCTAAATCACCAGTCTTTGGTAGAAGTGATAGCACTGCTCTTTGACAACTGCTGGGTAAAGTACCTTTTTGAAAACATTCACAGATTACATTATAAAAGTCCTCTCCTAAAATGTCCCAAAATGATTTATAAAATTCAGCAGGCAGACCATCTACTCCCGGGGAACGCCCTATGGACAGTTGCTTTACGGCCTCTGAAAGTTCCTCATATGAAATTAATTTGTCCAGGGTTTCTCTGTCCTCAGGTTTCAAAATAGGCAGTCCTTTTAATAACTGATCCATACTCTCAGGATCACAGTCTTTTGACCCAAAAAGTTCAGCATAAAAGTCCACTGCGATCTTCCTCATTTCGATAGGATTTGAAGTTAATGTGCCATTATCCTTCCGAAGATAAAGCATATTTTTTTGTTTTACTACTTTACGTTCCAAATTAAAGAAGAACTTTGTTGGAGCGTCCATTTCCTTAATGGAAGATATCCTTGCTCTGATTAAGGCACCTTTTGCTCTTTCCTCTAACAGTGTTTTCAACTCCAATCTCTTTATCTTTAAATCCTTAGTCATACCCGAAACATTCAAATCAATTACATTTTCTATTTCATTAATATCTTTCTCCAAACTTTCAATATTTCTCTTTATAATCACAGTATTATTATAAGAAAACTGCTGACAAAAAATCTTGATTTGGACTTTTCCTACCTCCCACCATTGAATTACATTTTCAAAATTGTCTTTTTCTACTTTCCAACTCTCCCAGAAACATTTAAATTTTTCACAAAATAACTTATCCTGCACCAGTTTGACATTAAAATGCCAATAAGATTTTGAATGTGACATGCTTTTAGTATTAAAATCAATAGTCACTATATGATGATCAGAAAACCCACATGGAGATATCCCAACATTCATGACTCTATTATTATCTGATTTATTTATATATATTCTATCCAGTCGTGCTCCCTTCACAATAGAATCCACAATTTTAACCCATGTGTATTGTTTTGTGAACTGATTCTTATTCCTCCACACATCATCCAGTTCTAGTTCTTGAGTTATACGGAGGAGCATATTACTAGACTGTAAGTGAGGTTCTTGACCATTCCTATCCAATACAAAATCAGTAGTACAATTCCAATCTCCTCCCATTATTACACACATTTTTCCATCATCATATTTTCTTATTGCAATGCTTAACTTTTCAAATAGTTCTAATCTCTGTGGGCCTAAATTTGGAGCATATACATTAATGAAAAGAAATTTTAACTCTTTAATTTCTACTATTGCTATTAAAGCTCTACCTTTTTCTAATTCAATAGTGGATAGGATCTTTAGATCCAAATGTTTGGAAAAGATAATCGCTACTCCTGCGCTTAAATTTGTTCCATGACTCAGAATACATTCACCTTCCCACCATCTATATAATTCAATCTCATTTTGATTATCTGAGTGTGTTTCCTGTAAAAACATAACATTGATATCTTTCAGATGAACATATTCTGAAATCACTGCTCTCTTATTCCTATCTCTCCCTCCATTGATGTTCAAAGATCCTATTCTCAAAATATCCATAAAGAGATATAAAGAGAGGAAAAAAAGAGACAGAACGCACTGCAAAGACACCCTTGATGTGTATATCATTTCGCAAAATCAATTTGATTTACTTTTAACTGGGGTTTTCCCCTTTCTAAGTTTAGTGAGAAACTTTTTCAAGCGAAACCTCTTTCGCGTGTTCAGTTTTTCTTCTCCTACCCTCTTTTGCCAATACAAAACTGAAAATTCAAACTTCTTTACATCTGGAAAGAAATTCTTCACATCAGCAACCTTTCCAAAAGTCTCATCCAAAAACGAATTTATCTCATCCAACGAGTAAATCTGATCACAACCTATCTGAGAAATATCTGACAGATCCGAAGTATCAGATAGAAACCCATCCTCCTCATCATCAGCCTCATTTATTTCTTCACCCATTTTTTTTATTTTTTATTTAGGCTCACATGAATTTACCTCTCTGACACTTCTATGATCCTTATCTCTTCCAGACTTGGTCACTACACAATCTCTGCTTATCTGACCTTCAATCCTCAAATCAACATTTGTTTCAGACATCTGTACTTCAACATCACCGTCATCCATTTGTTCATTCTCAACAGACGACTCCACGTCCTTCCTCACACTCTCAGTTGAGACCTCCTCGAAATGTATTACTTTCTCAGTAGGAACTTCCTCATCCTTCCTTACATTCTCAGCATTAACCACAACAACCTGATCTTCATGTGGATCTATTTGCACGGCAGTTTCACTTCCACTCGGGCCTGCCTCGGTTTTATTTGGACATGATAACCTTACGTGCCCGAAACCACCGCATTCAAAACATCGCATCTCACCTGCACTCGCATATAACATGTACGATTTGCCTTCATACATGCACCGAAACGACACATTAAGAGTCAGCGAGTTCAAAAACATGAATACGTGCCGCCTAAACGACAGCACATGTTTCAAAGCTGCATTTTTGCAGCCAAGTGGAACCATTTTGATTCCACTAGTAAGTTTACCAAAACGCGAAAGCTCGCGCTCAATATCAGCATTAGAAATGAACGGCGGAACATTGGAAATGGTTACTTTACTTGTTGGTGTTGCTAACGGTTGAACATGAATAAAAGCGCCACTTACCGAAATCCCGCTTTCGATTAAACGAGTCACTAGATGTTCATCCTTGAGAAAAACCACCACCGCTTTGTTCATTCGGGACGCAGAAACAATGTTGTCGTGACCGACGCGTTCAGCTACATCCAACAACACGTCTTCCACAGACTCGCCGGCGTTCGTGACACACCTGATACCGTGACGGAGTGACAGAGACGACGCCTGCACACTCCCGTGCGACGCCATCTCCGTCCCCGGCACGATCAGTACCCGACTATTACACTTAGAGAAACAAAGATCCGAGAAGGTAACAGACTAAAACCAAACTAGTTTTGCGAAATTACACACATAGAAATCCTCCCAATAGGCTCCCAAAACAATAGTTAAGAAACCGTGTTCAAATTTCCCTCTCACCGTAATCACCCTCCCACACACTTCCACTTCCCAGCATGCACTGAGAGAGAGAGAGAGAGAGAGAGAGGGAGAGAGAGAGACAGAGAGAGAGTGAGAGAGAATTAGAAACAGAGAGAGTGTGTGTGAGAGAGAGAGAGAGAGAGAGAGAGAGAGAGAGAGAGAGAGAGAGTGAGTGAGAATTAGAAACAGAGAGAGTGTGTGAGAGAGAGAGAGAGAGAGAGAGAGAGAGAGAGAGAGAGAGAGAGAGAGAGATACCCCTTTTCCACCAAGGCAGAGCTGGTGCTGGTTCGGAGCCAGAGCCTAGTTTCAAATCGGTTCTTTGTTTTTCCACCGCCAAAGCACCAGCTCCGAACCAGTAAAACTGGTTCTTAAGTAGCACCAAATCATTGCAGGGTCTAGAACGGAGCCAAGAAAGAACCGCTTGCGTCAGAGGCTGGGGGCGGGGTTACCGTGGCCAACAAGACTGAAGAGAAACTTGTGACCGCCATTTTTAAATAGCAGCTAGTCGAGCTAATAGCAGCTCGATTATAATATCCGTCTATGTAAGTTACGGCGAGCTGCACGAACGCGTTGGATTCGCCGTGTTTGGATGCCGATTTATTTTCGCAAACCCATGAGCATCCATAGTAACGCAACGTCTATTATTGTTGATGCCTTGTTCGAGATGCATCGGAGCAGCGTGGACCGATCAGAGATTCGGGAGTGTTTGGAGATCATACGACTCCTTGTGCTTTTTGATCGCTTTCGCAGTGCTTTGATTTCATGTGCTGATCGTTCTGCGAGAAGCCGATGCATCTCGAACAAGTCTGGTGTGTATGTGTTTGGCGCTGCCGCACTAGCGTTGCTGGGCAACATGATACGTATGCAGTGACGTAAGATATAGCTCTGTTGTGGCTCTCTGGCCGGTGGAAACGCAAACGGGTTCTTAGTAAGCTCGTCAGTCGAACCAACTCCGAACTGGCAATAGCTCTAGCTCTGAACCAGCACCCGGTTCTTGTTGGTGGAAAAGGGGTAAGAGTGAGTGTGTAGAGTAGCAACCTGGGGAAAATATTGTGTTCGATTATTAATGTAAGATTGCAGAACTTTCTCAAAACCCACAAAATTCTAGACAAAAGTCAAATTGGTTTTCTGCCCAAACACAGAACATCTGACCACATCTAAACCCTCCACACCATCATCGACAAACATGTTTACCAGAATAAATCCAAAGTCTTCGCTTGCTTTATTGACTTTAGCCGCTTTCCGACTAAGTAGTTACAGGAACTTAGTTCTAGGAACTGTCCACTTCTAAACAGTTCTAAGAACTACTCTCCCCCAAACTCGGTTTTGCTGTTTGCGTTCGCACTGGCCAAGTGGCCATAGGAACTGGTAGGAGGGGTAAGGGAGTGATGCAAGCACGGTGACTTTTATTTTGACGGCGCGACGGACCTTTATTTTGGCGGCGCTGAGAACGCCAGAGCAAACACTGCTCGCATTCTCTGTGTTTATTAGTTAGCGATCTGTCTAACAGTACTGTTTAATATCTTATCAGATAGAACTGTTATAGAAAGTAGACAGTATATGAAAAAAGGTTATTAGCCTATGCCGTGTGGTTGATGCCCAGTGTTGCTAGCTGGGCAGATAAACATCATGTTTGGCTTGGTCCCCTCAAAGTTGCGTTGGATTTTCTCTTCAGCATTAAGGTTTAGAGACCCATCTATCACTGTTTTCCATGTTTAAACTTTGTATAGTTAGTTTATGGAGTAAATATATAGGCTATAATCTGTGTGTTTACATTCTAGCTGTTTTAAAAATGGCGGGTGCTGGTGTTCCGCGTGCATTCGGTCAATCAGCGTACACTAACGTCACGGATAGTTCCTATAGTGCTGGTTTAGACCCTACTCTGAAGTAGGACCTAAATTAGTTCCTACAAATAGAGTTCCTAGAACTAAAGTTCCTAGTTCCTAGTTCCTGCGGTGTGAACACGCCGACATCCGGGTACTTTAGCCAATAGTTCTAGGAACTGTGAAAAGGTTCCTCCGTTCGGAAAGCGGCTTTTGAGAAGGCTTTCGATTCGATCTGGCACGAAGGACTCTTCCTAAAACTACTGGAAA
Organism: Rutilus rutilus; assembly: GCF_951802725.1. Classification (NCBI taxonomy): domain Eukaryota; kingdom Metazoa; phylum Chordata; class Actinopteri; order Cypriniformes; family Leuciscidae; genus Rutilus; species Rutilus rutilus. Next base: position 68,519,424 of record NC_140209.1, read on the forward strand.
ATGGGATTGGAGGGAAAACATTTGATTTGATAAACACCATGTATAAAAACAACACATGTGCTGTAAAAATAGGGAATAAACGAACAGAATTTTTCCCCCAACATCAAGGAGTCAGACAAGGTTGCCCATTGAGCCCCACTCTATTTAACATTTATATAAATGAATTAGCCAAAGCCTTAAATACCTCCACTGCCCCCGGCCCAACCCTGACGGACTCAGAGGTCAGATGTCTGCTCTTTGCAGATGATCTAGTCATTCTGTCAGAAACAAAAGAGGGACTACAACAGCTCCTCGACGTCGTAGAGACATTCAGTCGAACGTGGGCTCTCAAAATTAACTTAGCTAAAACAAAAATAATGATTTTTCAAAATAGATCCAAGTGTAGGGAAAATAAATACGTCTTCAGAGCAGGAAACCAAGTCCTCCAACACACTCACGAATACACATATCTGGGACTAAAGCTGAGTTCAACAGGGAACTTTAATCTGGCTGTGAATGAACTGAAAGCAAAAGCAATGAGAGTCTTCTACATGATTAAAAACACTATTCAACATGAAATTCCAATTCAAACCTGGCTAAAAATCCTAAAAGCAATAATCGAACCCATTGCTCTGTATGGCAGCGAGATATGGGGACCTCTGAAAAACCAAGATTTCTCAAAATGGGAAAAAGAGGAAATCGAAACTCTGCATACCCAAATTTGTAAAAGCATCCTAAAAGTAAACAGAGCGACACCAAACAACTCGTGCAGAGCTGAATTAGGACAATACCCCCTGCTGATCACTATCCAGAAAAGAGCTGTGAAATTCTACCAGCACCTGAAGCGCAGTGACCCGAGCACATACCAGCTGAAGCCCTGCGGTGTCAGGAGCAGAACCGGCACCGGAGCGCACTCTCACAGCTCATGCTGAAACTACAGCCAGACCAGCACTGCACTATCTGGCCCAACCAAATTCTTAAATTACAAAAACAAAATGACATTACCTATTGGAAAGATGCTACTAAATCACAAAAGAAGATGGAACTCTATTTACACCTGAAAAGATATTATAAACCAGCAGAATACCTGAGCTGTTTGAAAGAGCATAAAGTGAGAAAGACCACAGTCTGGCTGTAGAGAGAGGTGTGTGTGTGTGTGTGTGTGTGTGTGAGTGACCACAGTCTGGCTGTAGAGAGAGGTGTGTGTGTGTGTGACCACAGTCTGGCTGTAGAGAGAGGCCGGCACAGGCAGAGATGGCAGCCGAGAGAGCAGAGACTGTGTTCACTGTGCTCTGAGAGAGAGGTGGAGACAGAAGAACACTTCCTGATACACTGTGATCACTATCACAGCATTAGATCGGACTATTTCACTAGATTCCAACAACTAGAACCAAATTTTATGGCATTACCAAATTCAGAAAAATTAAATCATATTTTGGGAGAGAACTCCAGCTCAATCACAACAGCAGCAAAATATGTGACAGCCACAAACTACGAGAGTCAGCCAGTGGACAAAACTAAAGTCAGAATCATTCTCATCTTGTCTGAATGTTGGTACAAATGTACATAGGTTTTTATTTTTATTTATATGTATATATATATATATATATATATATCTTTTTTTTTCTTTTTTTTTCTTCTTATCTTGTTTATACAAATGTATTCATGCACTTGTTTACTGATTGATTTGTTGAATTTATTGATTATTTGTGTATGTAATGTCCATTTATGTAATGGCCAATGCTTTGGCAATACTGTACAAGTCATGCCAATAAAGATCATTTGAATTTGACTTTGAGTGAGTGAGAGAGAGAGAATTAGAAACAGAGAGAGTGTGTGTGAGAGAGAGAGAGAGAGAGAGAGAGTGAGTGAGAGATAATTAGAAACAGAGAGAGTGTGTGTGTGAGAGAGAGAGAGAGAGAGAGAGAGAGAGAGAGTGAGAGATAATTAGAAACAGAGAGAGTGTGTGTGAGAGAGAGAGAGAGAGAGAGAGAGAGAGAGAGAGAGAGAGAGAGAGAGAGAGTGAGAGATAATTAGAAACAGAGAGTGTGTGTGAGAGAGAGAGAGAGAGAGAGAGAGAGAGAGAGAGAGTGAGAGAGAGAGAATTAGAAACAGAGAGAGTGTGTGTGATATATGAGGTGGTCAATGCATCATTAATATGCTAAATATGAATACATTTTCATGACCTCTAAAATAATTTGTGCTCTCGATGCGCCTGTAATTAGTTGTTTGTATGGTTACCGTAGTAAAAACCATTGTTAATTTTTAAAGGACTGCCACTGTTTGTAACTTTTGCACATTTTCTTCAGACAGATTTATTAACAACAATTACAGAACATAACACAATCCATTTGAACTTTAACGACCAATCCAAATAAATGTAATTACACAAACTAGCATAATTATAGAAAATGTTACATGTGCGCTACTTTTCAAAAGTTTGGGGTCGGTAAGATGTTTAATGTTGAAAGAAGTCTAATCTGCTTACCAAGGCTGCATTTATTTGATCAAAAATACAGTAAATCTTTGTAAAAACAAATATTGTGAAATATTATTGCAATTTAAAACAGGTGATCTGTTTTCCACTTGAATTATGTTAAAATGTAATTTATTCCTGTGATCAAAGCTAAATAAATTTTCAGCATCATAATTATTAGGACAGCATTTACATGAAATATATATAATATATTCTACAAATATTATTTGTGTAACAATGTAAAAGCCTTTACTGTCACGTTTAATCAATTTAATGCATACTTTATGAATAAAATAAATTCGTGCTAAATAAATAAAATTACTGTTTTAAAAAAAACACCTTAGGATCGATATTTTTTATGTGTGGATCCTTTAGAATAGATACAACATCAGTAACGTTTAGGCCTATCAATATTTCAGGATCGATATTCGCGCATATATTATCATCATCATCATCATCATCATCATCATCAACAAGCAGCGGGGTTAGTTACTTCCCATCGACCATAACAACTTTTTATAATGTTAATATAACATAATATGCAGCCATTGCAGCTTTTTGTGATTAATTAATTAACGTTAGCCAATAATATCAATGTCCATTAACGTTATTGACCACGGTAACGTTAACAGCACCATAGATTAAAAAGCTCCACAGTACACACACACACACACACACACACACACACACACACACATATAACGTTAGGCTACAGCAACGTTAGGATTTCTTAAATTACAGAACCATAACAAAAATGTATGGCTTTGACCTGACGCGGGAATTGGAGACCTCTACTTGCAACGTCATCACGTTCAGCCTGGGAGGAACTGACGCAGCGGAACTCTCATGTCAACAGTGAAACCGAAAGCGTTCATATCGGATGACTAGACACCATTTGGGTAAATCAAAATCTAACAATGTCTTCACGTTTCACAGTTATAATACCAATGAAGACCATTTGCGTCTAAACTATTTAAACAAGTTGTTCGCTTCGCTTCTCTCCTGACAGCTCCTCCTATCACGGTAGAAACTATAATGGCGGATCCCGGACTAGAAGCGCAGGGAGTTTAGGACAAACTCACTCACAGCTACAGCACACCGACTGCGACTCTACTCGTGTGTTCAGTCCAAAACACTAGGTAAATATGATAATACAGGCAAAAAGTTAACTTCAAAAATTAACAAAGAGGGGTAAAAGAGTTTTTAGCTAAAAGCGAAAGCTTTTAGCTAAAACAGTCCTTGGCAAATAGTGCTTACAAAAACGTTTTGGCACAGAGTTGCCAAAACGTTTTTGTAAGCACTATTTGCCAAGGACTGTTTTACATGATAGGCTAATATTATTACCTTAATGTTTATTGTTAAAAATAGTGTGTACCGTATGGACATTTAATGTAAAATTTAGTTTATTTAATTATAATTAAAGGCATTTAATAAAATATATAACAAATAATAATTATAAAAACAACTCATAACTGTTACAAAAACACAAACTTTACATAACAAAAAAAAAAAATCACAGTAAAATTGATTACAAGAACGATTGATTCTTAAGCCCATTTAATCATGGAATTCATGTAGAAAGAACTCAGTGTCATCCCTGAAAATGAAATTAAAATGATTAATATTCATAATATCTGTTCATATCAATTGAACTGAGTATAGAAAAAAATCGAACTTTAATAATAAAATGACCTCAGATCCAACCCGATCCCGACAAACCAATGGACTGATTTCACACATGCTTCACAATGCAATCACACAGAGCATTCCCACAGCGTCATTCAATGCAGCGCAAATTGCCTTTAAGGGAACTTACTGATGTTTGTAGCTGGTTGTTCTGTTAACGAAAAATAATATGTAAACTACATAAATCAATGTATATGAATACAGAAATAAGCAAGTAAAAATGTTTTAGTTTGAGAATAGAAAGTTGAAGTTGGTCTGCAGTATCATTTAGGATGTAGATAATAATAAGACTTCATAATAATAAACAATTTTGACAGAGCAACACAAGATTCAAGATTTGTCTCTGTTAAACACGAAACCACAAACTAGGTAAAGCACAAATGGGATCACAAATTGATAGTTCTGGTCCTTGGTTAATATTGACTGAGCTGTGTTCAAAGCCATTGTAAAATATTCTATAAACGCACACCTGTGAGCTCATTATCCCAGTATTATTGCGCCAACAGTGGGTGTTGCTGTATCTGTGTTTTGTGTGTCATCATAAAAACGGCCCTTAACTGGCCTAAAATCACTGTAAACCACAGCGTCTTGGGCCCCAAACACACAGCGTCTGCACCACAGGGGGCCCGGCCACTTCGGTCACTGTGCACCCTCGCTTCTGGTCACCAGCTAGGACTGAAACTTAATTGTGTCAAAAGTCAGTGTATGTTTTGTGTTTCCACACACAGGCCTGAAATAATGTATCTTATCTAGGAAGAAGAGAAGTAGAAGTCTGCCTGTAAAATGAATGTGTGTGAGGAGAGGGAAGAGGAGGCTTCTGTTGACAATCAGAGAGCAGCATCTCCAGGATTCAGCTGTGTGTCTATGAAGAGTAACATCTCCATGCTTGAGCCTCCTCATCTCAGTGAAGGATATGCTGTGACCTCTGACCCTGTGTGAGTATCATGAAGTTGGATGTGAAGTTTTTAACATGATGATTCATTCACTGAGGTTCTTTAGTCTGAAAATGAATGTTAATAATAAAGACCAGTTTGACTTTATTTCTTTCATAGGTCTCTTGTTCTCACTGAGAATTAAACTTATCTCTAGTTAATGTTGATGTTTGACGTCACCATTATGGTGATTCCTGTTTGCTTTTGTTGAGCACTTGACCTTTGACTCTTTTTAAATTTGTTCTCTTTCAACAATTGGAATATAATTTTACTGTAAGCACTTGTTTGTTCTTACAGAAAGGGATTAAAGGAGGCTTCTGTTCACACTCAGAGAGCAGCATCTCCAGTATCCAGCTGTGTGTCTATGAAGAGTAACAACTCCATGTTTCAGCCCCCTATGTTCAGTAATGGACCATCTCCAGTATTCAGCTGTGTGTCCATGAAGAGTAACAACTCCATGTTTCAGCCCCCTATGTTCAGTAATGGACCATCTCCAGAATTCAGTTGTGTGTCTATGAAGAGTAACAGATCCATGTTTCAGCCCCCTATGTTCAGTAATGGACCATCTCCAGAATTCAGTTGTGTGTCTATGAAGAGTAACAACTCCATGTTTCAGCCCCCTATGTTCAGTAATGGACCATCTCCAGAATTCAGCTGTGTGTCTATGAAAAGTAACAGATCCATGTTTCAGCCCCCTATGTTCAGTGATGGACCATCTCCAGAATTCAGTTGTGTGTCTATGAAGAGTAACAGATCCATGTTTCAGCCCCCTATGTTCAGTGATGGACCATCTCCAGAATTCAGTTGTGTGTCTATGAAGAGTAACAGATCCATGTTTCAGCCCCCTATGTTCAGTAATGGACCATCTCCAGAATTCAGTTGTGTGTCTATGAAGAGTAACAGATCCATGTTTCAGCCCCCTATGTTCAGTAATGGACCATCTCCAGAATTCAGCTGTGTGTCTATGAAGAGTAACAGATCCATGTTTCAGCCCCCTGATCTCAGTGATGGACCTGCTGTGACCTCTGGCCCTGTGTGAGTATCATGAAGTTGGATGTGAAATTTTTTAACATGATGATTCACTCACTGATGTTCTTTTCTCTGAATATGAATATCTTAATAATGGGGCTGTCAATCGATTAAAGTAATTTTTTGTCTTTTCTCGGTCACAAAGGCACCAAATTCAAAATTTATTTTACATTTCGACTACATATATGACCCACTTTAAATAAAAAACAATGTTCAAATGGGTGAAATGCCCCTTTAATGCGTTTTCTCAGATCTGATAGCTATCCGATCGTGAAAAGTCCAGGTGTAAATGCCCTCCGAAATGCATTCGAGACGGATTTGAATCCGATCCCTCAAACCACTTCAGGAGGTGATCTGAGACGCATTCCAGACGAAACTGGACAAGTGTAAATGCATATGGTTGTTGAAAGAAACCAAATTGTACTCCTCCCAAAAAAAAAAAATAAAATACAAAAAAAAAACGTGTGAGAGCGTGTTATATGCTATATGTTATATCCAGATATGACGACGCGCTGGAACACGCATCACCGCAGATGAGCAACTGCATCAAGCCAACGTGCAAACTATCGCAAATCAAAGTGAAAGTAAGTCGCAGACGCTTAACACAATCTTCATCATTAAAAGTAAAGAAACGAAATGATCTTACCAGGCTTACTGCTCTCTCTTAGGCTATTGCGGTCTTTGATTTTGAAATTTTAGCTGATGATCTATGAAATGCAGCTCATATCTGTTGCTTTCGGTGACGTGCACTCCATTCAATCTGCATATAGCGCGAGAATTGAAGATCGGATTTAAATCCGTTTCGCAAAAATACATTTATGTGACCAGGTGTAAATGGAATTGTTTTGATAAATCAGATAGCTATGCCTCACAAATTAGTTTGCCAGCTGAACTCAGGTGTTGTGAGGTGTATTTATCACGTAGTCCTGAGGGATATCAGACGACGCTGTTGACATAATTTCTGCGATTATCATGAGAACAGCTTTCAATATCTCACATAATTATCAGGACATAAATAAGCCTAACGTAGAGGTTGTAAATAGTATGAACGAGCACAATTTGCAAACTATTATGATAAATTGCAATAATCATGTCTAATGTCTAAACATCATAACGGCCAATGTTATGAAATAATGCGACGTACATTTAACTTAATTGATGTTATCTAGCATTTTGTAATGTTTACATTCCAGTAAAAACAACAGAAATTAAATTATACAGTAGGCCTAGACTATAGACTATTTACTTGTGATTTAGTTGCAATCATGTAAAAACGTTATAATATAGGCTAATATATTTACGGCAGTGCAAGTACTCCACAGCGACTCTAGGGGTTGCTGTTTGACAAAAACACAAATTCTACTTAGTGTGGCTTTAATCAAAATCTGAAAAGTTACTTTCGGTCTGGAATGGCGTTCCTTCTCTGATGACGTCAGTTTGACGGCTTGGGTTGAAAACGTTAAACCACTCCGCTCAAACTGTCAGTCTGCTATGAGCAGAGATGGAGAGGAGGAGCGTTAAAGTAAAACCCTGTCCTCTATTCAATATTCCGATTCGGTCACAAATATTCGGCACAAATCTGCACTTCTATATGTCTTCCCCATTTGGTCTGTCAAACATCTCCCTGAAGCCATATCTCTCTTCCTCTGGTATCTTGTAACAAAGACACACACACACACACACACGCACAGTTTCTTCCTCAAACTGCAGCCATGTAAGAAATAGTATTTAATTAATTCATGAACAAATAAATGCCACATTGCTTTTACGGAAATATGAAACAAATAACACATAAGGCTATATATATCAGACAGACTATGAGTGAAAAAAAAATTAAGACAGTAGTTATAGATATTTTCAGTCTATTTGTATTCATAAAGGACCAAATTAAACAAATTATAATAATAATACATGGGTTATATAGGCTATTCAAAACACTATGCCCTCGTTGCTTAAAGTTTATATACGATAGCTACTGATTTAAAATCACAGAATAATTTCTCTAATGAAACACAACCATTTGTATCTATTTATTCCATCTTTAACTCGGCATTACAGTTTAAATTACATTCAATACAAGATTAATACATGCGTGTTAAAAACATCCAATTCCGTGCATGCACGTTAAACATTAACTACGTATTTTATTTATCAAGTATGTAATTGCGCAAATGGCTGCAGCAAGGACAGTCTCAACAAATGAGCGTAACAACACACAGAAACAACTCACTAAATGTTATAAGTAACATAACACGACTAAGGGAGCTGGTCTACTGAATATTATCACGATTGCAAATACAAATATTAAATTGAATTTATAGTTTAATAAACAAGTAGTTAATATGTAGTTACTTACATTTTAGACACAATATTGACTCTTTTTGTTACAAAAGAAAAGCAACACTTCAGTGCAGTATTTTGTTATTGAATGGTACAGCATTTTGAACGAATCGTTTTAATGAATGACTCAATGACTAATTTATTAAGACGGTTACTTGTCGCCACCTATTGGTGGTTTAGTTTCATGTTTAAAAGTATCATTGATTTTATTTTTTATTTTTGTACATTTGTTTAAACATCAATCACATAACATTATTTATTACAGTTGTAATTTTGCAGTGCAAATTATTTAATTCGATTGATAACAGCCCTCATCATTAAAACTGAAATTATTGATCAAATTTAAGAATGTGACATGAAAGATGACGCATATATTTAAAAAGATTTTTAAAAATTGGCCTTTATAAAGGTAAATAACGCCCAGTGGTAAATATCACAAAAATGCAGATTTAAGTACATGTAAAAGCTGATAGAACACTGATGAGAATATTGCTTCAGAATAAATTATATTTACTTATGACAGCCACCATTTAAATGTTTATATATAAAAAAAAGAGTAGAAACATACTTATGTAATTACAAATGTATTATAACGTTATTATAAAAACTTCCTTATGTGTAATTTAAATGTAAGTATCTTAAGCCTACAAATAAATATTTTTTAACCTTTAATTTTACAATGATGTACCAACTGGGGTTCCTTATAGTTTACAGCATTAGTTAAAAGATATTTTTTTTCTTTGAAGAAATTTGCTATGTACCTGATAGGCCCCAAGTTAACCAATATTGAATTAAATTAGGAAATGTGTGTCAATGTCCAGCCCAGTGTCAATAAATTATTTTTTTACTTGAAGCAAATATCTTTTTTCCTTTATTTTCTTGTCAGAATTCATCAGAATGCTTCATTTAGCCTACATGTTAAAATCACAAATGTTTTCTCATGGGGGACAATGCCCCCAGACCCCCCTACAACAGTTTACTTCATAAACATGCAACCTTTTTCACCACTTGTGAGTTTGCAGGTCTGTGTTTACCATGTTTTCATTTTGAGTTTCACTTGTGCTGAAAGTTCCTGCTATGTATGCGCTTGCTTTACCCAGATAATCACCTTGTGAATTCACTAGTAACAGCCTCACAGAGCATCCAGGCAGACGCGGGGAGCAAGTGCTTAATCTCAGTCCGAAAGACAGTGTTTTTTTCAGTTTTTAACAGTATCTTCCATATTATTATGGTTTAATAACTGTGACCATTTAATTGCGGTAAATTGTGAAATTGGGTAATCACGACATCCCTACTCTTGTCTACTGATTGGTCAGTTTAAACTTAAAATATTTTGTCACATAGTTAGGAAAGGGATCAAGGAAAACAGTAATCTGTGTCTGCTTCATTAAATTAACATTTATTAGTTTATATTATAATATATAATATTTTAAAGAGAAAACCTCTGTTTTCTTTACATGTAATACAAGTACTGCTCTTTAAACCAGTATTGGTGTTAATTTGTTGGAGCACACAGATAATCTTCAAAGAAACAGTCTGAAATATTTCTCTCTTTCTCCCAGTATCTTCAGCAGGAAGAGAAAGAGAGCAGCATCTCCTCTACAGCCCCCTGATCTCAGTGATGAAGCAGCGCCCAGAGACCGTCTGTGAGTATATTCATGTAGAGTGAGACATTCAACATAAGAACACAGAGTGTACACAAACAACAAGAGGAACATTATTACATTTTTATTTTATTTCAGCAATAAAGTTCTTTAAACAGAAAACATCAAATACAACAGAAACTGAAATTGTGATGTAAAGAAAGAGTCTTTAAAGGAACACTCCACCTCTGGAAAGATGAATGTGTATTTAAAATAGGTCATTTATGTAGAAGAAATGTGAAATTATTTTTGAATTTGGAGCTTTCTAGACTGAGAAAAGCCAGAAAATGTATTTTTGGCTTATGTGGATGAACGACAACAACTCCCAGAATGCACTTGCTTCGCTGCCCTATGAGGCCACTCCCAAGCCACGCCTACCAGTAAGAGGGCGCAGTTGAAAACAACAAGGCTAGGCTACGAGTGAGTCTCCGTGACGAGTTTGCCCGGGATTTCGAGATCGCCCAAAATGTCCGGGATTCGGCTTTTGCGTTCTACAGTCGCCATTCATTATGTTTACTGTGGCGAGCAGGACGAGGCTGAGGGGCGTGGGAGAACGGCGCGAGGCCGGTGGCGTGATTACTGATGAGCGAGACCTGTGAGACGCACCGGTCTTGCATCTCACGGAGGTGCGGGAATTTTCTTAGCAATGTTAAAACGCACATCAACCGATCACTTGTTTAGCGTTCATGTAAACACTACATTCAGATTCACCAATCGGAATGAATTCAGTTAGATTGAAACAAAAGGTGTGCATGTAAACAATGAATGGCGACTGCAGAAAGCAAATGCCGAATCCCGGACATTTTGGACGATCTCGACGGCCGGACATGTCCGGGAAAAAGTGTATGGTAACCCCTGCTACTCAGCTTTCTTCGTCCATGTTTTGTGCAGGTTTCTGCCGGTTAAATCAAACGCACTGGCACTGATCTGTGATAGGTCTGTTAGCGCATTAGGTCCAACCCCCTATGGGCGGGTTTGAAAGGGTGGGAACTAGTGCTTGTAGTCTTAACAGAAATCCCCCCCTTTTACACTTCCTCCTACAATGACGCAAATGACGATTTTTGTAGGAGGAAGTGTAAAGAGGTAAATACAGATTTCTCTCGTCTCAGGGGAAAATGAGAAAATGTTGCACGACCATTCAATAGTATGACTGGGTTTCTAACATTGCAAAGCTTAATGCAAATGGGTGGAGTGTTCCTTTAAAACTTCAGCCCTAACCCGGCCCTGGCCCGTGGTGTTCAAGCCCTACCCGGCCCCAGCCCGACAACGGCTGCAATTTCTCAACCCGAAACCGAACCGACCCGAGACCAACATCAATATCACTTAAAGCTCTTTCTGACGCGTGCTCTCTGATGTGCACTCTCTGATGCGCGCTGTCTCTGCTACACACAAACACAAACACGTCACACACTACTAAAAGGTAAACTTTTATTATAGGCCTGAAACATCATGCACACAAATATTGAACAGACTGTCCATTAGAGAGAAGCATAAGCATTCAGTAGAGAATATAGCGCTACGGGATCCAACCGCAAAAATAAGTAAATAAACGGCCTTCCTTTCTTTGCTTTTAAGTAACTGAAGAACAATGTACAAAACAATGTTCAAAAATGAAGAACTCTTCGCCAACTGGCTAATGTTAAATAATATTAATTTTAAAAAAATCCAACTTCTCCCTGATCCTCTGCATGGTCAACTGTCACCTGTTAATGCACGTGAGTGATGCGTGCGTATATGCGTATTGCATTTGTGTTGCTTAGGCGATGTATAATATTTGTAATAACAATATTTCATGCACACTATGTGACGTGTGCTCTGCACGTATATTATGGGCACAATGAAAGGAGAGAAGCTAAATAAGCCTGAGTCCGACCCGAGCCCGATCTGTAAAAAAAAATAAAAATGGCCCAAGCTCGGCCTGAATGGGCTTAGCGTGTCGGGCCCCGACGGGCTTGCAGACCTCTAGTCAGTAGGGCCTTTGTTAAATATACTTTTTTTAATATATATATTTGACTGCATTTTTGTCACATGGGACAGTAATCATATTATAGTCAATTAATCAAACACTTCTTTTTAAATGTGTTTGTGGTATGATTTCAAATAGGATAATTTAATATTAAAGACATTCAAATATTTTCTGTCTTTTGTTTGTCTTTCTGTTCATCATAATGTTTTTTTTTTTTTTTCAGTGATTGGAGAGCTGACCAGATCAAATATGTGTCCTGTCAGACCAGCACATCCTCCTCCTGTCAGAAACACATCAGTCATCATGACACAGAAGCAGCCCTGCAGCTCGATTCTCACCAGCCAGTGCATGATGATCTGCAGAGAGTCAAAGACCAGCACAAAACCAGCATGAAGAACAAGTATGAGAGCTTATTTGAGGGAATCAAACTACAAGAGAATCAGACCCTCCTGAACAGGATTTACACACAGCTGTACATCATAGAGGGAGAGAGTGAAGGAGTGAATGAAGAACATGAGGTGCTACAGATGGAGAAAAGTTACAAGACACTCCAAGACACTCCAATCAACTGCAATGACATCTTTGATGCTTCACCCGAACTAGGATATGAGGAGAAGAGAAGAGAGAAGGAGGACAAAATCAAGACTGTTCTTACTAAAGGCATCGCTGGAATTGGAAAAACCGTCTCTGTGCAGAAGTTCATTCTGGACTGGGCCGAGGGAAAAGCCAATCAGGATGTAGATTTCATATTTGTGCTTCCATTTAGAGAGCTGAACTTGATTAAAGATCATCAGTACAGTCTTCACAGACTTCTGCTGGACTTTCATCCTGAACTTCAAGATCTGGACCCAAAGATTTATGATGAATGTACAGTTGTGTTCATCTTTGATGGTCTGGATGAAAGCAGAATTACACTGATGTTTTCAGACAGTGAGAAAGTTTCTGGTGTGACTGAGTCTTCATCAGTGTGTGTGTTGATGTCAAACCTCATGAAAGGAGATCTGCTTCCCTCTGCTCTCATCTGGATCACCACCAGACCAGCAGCAGCCAATCAGATCCCCTCCAAATACATCAACCGTGTGACAGAAATTCAGGGATTCAATGACCCTCAGAAGGAGGAATATTTCAGGAAGAGAATCAGTGATGAGGATCAAGCCAGCAGAATCATCTCACACATCAGAAGAGCAAGAAGCCTCCACATCATGTGCCACATACCCGTCTTCTGCTGGATCTCAGCCACTGTGCTTCAAAACATCCTGAAACAAGATCTCAGTGCAGAAATCCCTCAAACTCTGACTGAAATGTACATACACTTCCTCCTCATTCAGACTAGCATGAGGAACCAGAAGTATGAAGAGAGAGATCCAGAGAAACTCCTGCAGTCCAACAGAGAAGTGATTGTGAAACTTGCTGAACTGGCTTTCAATCAGCTGATGAAGGGCAATGTGATGTTCTATGAGGAGGACCTGATTGAAAGCGGCATAGACATCACTGATGCCTCAGTGTATTCTGGGATTTGCACTGAGATCTTTAGGGAGGAATCTGTGATTTATCACAGGAAGGTTTACAGCTTTGTACATCTCAGCTTTCAGGAGTTTTTTGCAGCACTGTATGTGTTTTTCTGTTATTTACACAAGAACAGTGAAGTTATGAAAATGTTTCTCACTGGAAAGTCCAGAACTCAGTCTGGAAATGTTCCTCTGGATGTGTTTCTGAAGGGAGCAATGAATAAAGCTTTGAAGAGTAAAAATGGACACCTGGATCTTCTCCTTCGATTCCTTCATGGCATCTCACTGGAGTCCAATCAGAGACTCTTACAGGATCTGCTGATTCACACAGAGAACAACCCAGAGAACATCAAGAAAATAATCCACAACCTCAAACGAGGTCAAAAAAACAATGTCAGCCCTGAAAGATGGATGAATCTGTCGCATTGCTTGATTGAGATGAAGAATAACTCTATTGTTGAAGAAATGCAGGCATTTTTAAAATCTGGAACAAACGAAAAACGTCTTTCTCTTGCACAATGTTCAACTTTGGCAAACATGATCTTGATGTCAGAGGAGGTGATGGATGAGTTTGACCCTAAAAAGTACAATATCATATCATCACAAGAGGGTCTAAGGAGACTGTTACCTGCTCTGAGGAACTGCAGAAAAGCTCTGTGAGTGTCAAAATATGAACATAATATCAATGAATTGGAATATGAACATAATACCCCCATACTCATAGATTTCCTCTGGTAAATGCACTGTAATGATAATTTAAAAAATATATATTATTTATTTATTTACATACATTTGAAGTGTCCACTGATTCAAATATAATTTTTTTTTTTTTTTTATTATAATTAATATCTAAGTAATTGCATTTCTGAATTGCAGAAGTTTTAAAAGCTGAATTTTTCTCAGTCTTTTTTTTCATAGATGATAACATTCTTTTTAACCAATTAATTTACATGACTTTCCATTGTTCATGATTTACTGGATAAGGATTAAGTATTTTTAGTAAAATATTTTTCTCTACCCAATAAAAATGCCCCCAAGTTTTGGTATTTAGGCTGTAGGTTTTTATTTAAATGACATGACTTTTTCTGTTCTAGAAATCACACTTTTAAAATAACGCTACCTCATATATCTGGTTGTGGAGAGGATGAATTAAAATAAGAAATGTCTTGATTTAGGTCAGTGGTTCCCAACCCTGGTCCTGGAGTATCCCAGCACTGTACATTTTTGATGTCTCTCTTATCTAACACACATATTCGAGGTCTTGGAGTCTTTACTAACTAGCTGATGAGTTGAAAATGTGCAGTGCTGTGGGTACTCCAGGAACAGGATTGACCAGAAACTGTCTCTGAGACTACTAGTCCGGGCCTTAATGCTATGGTACTGTAACCGTGATAAGAGCACTGGAAATGTTATGTGGCTTGGATGGCTTGAGTCCTTGTAGTGTAATTTACTAAGTAGAGATGCACCGATTACAATTTTCTTGACCGATTCCGATTTCCGATTTTTCATTGAGTTTGACCTGCCAATACCGATTTTAACCAATTCCGATTTCATTTTTTCTATCCACTTTACAGCACACACAAATATTTATTTTCTATCTTTTCTTTAATAGAACATTTTGCATAGAACATAGAAAATGTTTTGAACAGATAATCAAAATGGAACTATATAAATTACTCCTGGTGTGGGAAATTAAAAGTTAATTAAAATTAAACTAAAAGAAATCTTATACTGTACATTCTGACTAGTTTACTCATTTAAAAAAATATATATATATAAAACACCATATAGAACTTTTTTTACCCAAACTGAATAATAAAAACAAGTTTGAATGGGTAAATTTTCTATAAATATTATTTTCTGACATAGCCTACTCCAGTTCTTGTTAAAACACATTAGACAACATGCAAATTCTGTGCATTTTGGGCACTTTTTGTGTGGAATAATACTTATTTTGTCCATCAAAAGTGTGCTTTCACTTTAATTGAGCGCCAAAACCCGCGCTTCACTGCTGCTCACGCGCTGCTTCTGCTTGCGGTGTGAATGTATGCACACCGAAAAAAATACGCACTGCTCATGCGCCGCTCACGCTTGCGTGTGAAATGGCCGTAATTCACGAGGTTTCCTATTGCGTTCCGTTTGCACGTGTGATGCTGATGTTTCGCGATGTTAATCATGCGGCGCCCGGGTGCATTTGACCGGCATAAAATCGGCATATGTCAGACTAACCGGCCGGTCGCCGGTCATGGCCGATCA
Organism: Rutilus rutilus; assembly: GCF_951802725.1. Classification (NCBI taxonomy): domain Eukaryota; kingdom Metazoa; phylum Chordata; class Actinopteri; order Cypriniformes; family Leuciscidae; genus Rutilus; species Rutilus rutilus. The sequence goes on from NC_140209.1 coordinate 68,535,239, forward strand.
CATGAAAATCGGCCAATTCCGGTCACCAGCCGATCAATCGGTGCATCTCTATTACTAAGGCTTAAAACACGGCTCAACCATCGAATCAAGGTCTAGAACTATCTGTCTTATAACTAATTATTGACATACAAGAGGGCTTTTCACACTTGAAATAGTTAACCATGGGTCATTGTAAACCTTAACACTGATCATAATTTACCTGGGGTTAACAATTAATGCTGGTTATTTATAAACTGATGTTTCATGCCGTACACTTCTAAACCCTCAGCTAATATTCGTATTTGCACATTTGCGGTGTTAGATTAATTGATTAGATGAATGCCGCATGCAACCCGTTTACATGAAGGCTTTTGCATTGCGCATCCTCGTATTATATATTGCCAACTGCTATCAAGTTTTTTTTTGTCTATATGGACTTTTTGGACCGTAAAGGTTACAATGAAAAGGTATATTCTTCACTCCAATTGGCGAGTTTTCTGTTGCCTTTAGAAATGCTTTCCATTAAACTCTGAAAATTACCTTTGCAACCATTAAAAATGTATGTGATATATAGTATGAATTAGGGCTGCACGATATTGGAAAAAACTTACATTGCAATTTTTTGTTTTTCTCCGATATATATTGCGAAATATAAATAAACAATTTCACCAGTTGATTTGGATAGCTCTATTTGAATAGAATGAATCATTCTAGAATAATTGAATTTTTTTTTTTTTTTTTTTTTTTTCACAAAAAATAGCATGTTAGGATATAACACTATAAGAATATATAATGTATGCACTGGAGAAACAAGGAAAGAGTTAAACAGAGTGTAACATGGAATGTATAAAAACTACTGTCAATGTTAGGGAGTAGGAGAGTGTTTTGTTTCTTGCTGTTGTCAAGATTCATTAATTTGTCAAAGTTTATAAGTATAAAGTTTATAAGTTCTAACAACTTTGTGCCATGAATAAAATCTACATTCCTGAGATGGGAAAATGTGTTTTATTAATTTTTCCATTTTGTAAAAAAATACCCTAAATGCCCACTGTCGCAAATTTGCAACATACCAAAATTACCCTAAATGCCTGTTGTCGCAAATTTGCAACATACCAAAATTTCTATTTATTTGTTGTGCAAAAGTGAAATTGATAATCTCAACATTATTTACCATCTACCTAAAGTCAAAAACACACAGAATTTTTTTTTTTATATACAGCTTTATAAATTCAGGCGTTAAGGGGTTAAAGCTACAAAAGTAATTTTCTCTTTCTCTTGTGTTGTTTGATCACCATTGGTCTCACAAACAGCTGCGGGTACATTAAGCTGCTCTACCTTTAAGACAAATGCCCAGACTTGACTTCATTTCACGTGCATTTTGACTTCATTTCACGTGCACATGTCCGTTTAAGCTTGAAATAAAGAGAAAGGGAACTGAATTTGGCGTTCACGTGCTGTCTGCGTGGCTTTGTGTGTGCGCACAGAAAACAGAGCACGAGTCCTCTTGTGCTTGATGCCTGACTCGACTTAAAAACGTGCAAATGATAAACTTTCACTCTATGATGGTTAAACTTTGCAAATAATCCACGACTATCCATCAATCCATGACTATCGCGGTTGCGCACATTGCAATATTGATGCTGAAACGATACATTGTGTAGCCCTAGTATGAATGTGTTTAGTATGAATGTAATCCGGACGTACTACATCCGCCATGTTGTCATTATTATATGACCTACAAGCGTCAGTTACATTGCTTCACTGCCATTCATAAAACCTCTTCCTTGGCCTCATGGGATAGTAAAGTTTCCATTGTATGCGTACTTCAGAATCTTGCCAGAAGTAGTAGGTCATCCGGCGACTTTTTGCTGACTGTTTTTCAAATACTATGTATTCAGACAAACTCCTCTGTTAACGTACAGTTTTTGACATACTATATAGTAGGGAAGTATTCGATTTCAGACTCTGTGTCAGTGTTTCTGTGACCATACAAAGCATGTGAACTTGAGGCACTCGATTGGCTGTCCATTGCTAAGTATCTAGCCGTAACATTCTAACACTGTATCGTTTCACACTGTGCAAGTTTGGCACTGCAGTCCGGGGTTAACCGCACAGAAGCGGCTCTAATACTGCTAAACTCACTTTTATCTTACAAATGTGAGATATTTCTTTACCCAGGGTTAAAAGCGGGGTTAAGAATGACTATAACCAGTGGTTAATTGCAGTGTGAAAAGCCCTGTAAGAACATGTACGTGCATGTAATGGAGAAAAAAAAGTGCAACTCAGGCCTTCCTGCTCTCTAACGTCTCTCCAGTGCTCAGAAGCTTCTCCATTATTAACACAGGACCGAGCTCTTGACTGACCAGAACCTTTTAACCATGGTCATCTCTTTTTTCAGATTAACAGCCTGTGATCTCAGTGATCAGCAGTGTGAAGTTGTGGCTTCAGTTCTACAGTCATCAAACTCCTCCCTGAGAGAGCTGGACCTGAGTAACAATCACTTGCAGGATTCAGGACTGAAGCTGCTCTGTGCCGGACTGAAGAGTCCAAACTGTGGCGTCAACATACTGAGGTTTGAGTTTCACATTCGTTCTGTAAAGGAGCAGAAAGCGATTTCTGTGAAACACTGTCAATATTTGAAATTGACACCCCTCCCTTCTAGTAGTCTGTCACGCGAGAATAAGTTAATAAGACAATCTCGTCATTTTCAAGAACAAAATTACCATCTTATCACAATTCGTAATCGATTAACTTGCAGTTGTTAAAGGCGGGATATTAGAGAGTAAGGAGATCAAGTCAGCCGTGAAGATGTCAAAGAAGCATGTGTGTACATTTAACGAGGTATTACGGAATAAGGAAGTACATTTATCTTCAAAAAGAGTTTATCCAGTTACTATGCGCAGTAACTTGTGAAAAAAGAACTCAATGTGGTATCGCGTTGAATGACACACCAGAAGTGCTCTCTCAGACAGCGCGCAATCCCAAATCAGGGTTTTTCGTACATTGAATTTTTTTTGTCAGCCTCCCAAACTAATTTTTGTCCTGCCAAAGCCTTATTTGATCAGTTATTGTGATTTATTTGTGAAAGGGCGCATGTTGACTGAGAGAGAGAATGAGCAAAGAGCCCCTCCCCCGCAGGCACTCTCTCTGTGTTCAACCTATTTTTGTTTTCTCTCCCCCGCACATATTAATCAAAATTAACAATGATGATGTTTTGAAAGAGCTGCTTAATCTGGATCCCTACAAATCTGCTGGGCTAGACAATCTGGACCCTTTCTTCTTAAAACTATTAGCCGAAATTATTGCAACCCCTATTACCAGCCTATTCAACCTCTCTTTTGTATCGTGTGAGATCCCTAGAGATTGGAAAGCTGCCGCGGTCATCCCCCTCTTCAAAGGGGGAGACACTCTAGATCCAAATTCTTATAGACCTATATCTATGGGGTGGTGGTGGCGCAATGGATAAGACACATGCCTTTGGTGTGAGAGACCCGGGTTCGAATCCACTGTGAGACACCAATGTGTCCCTGAGCAAGACACTTAACCCCTAGTTGCTCCAGAGGCGTGCGACCTCTGACATATATAGCAATTGTAAGTCGCTTTGGATAAAAGCGTCAGCTAAATGAATAAATGTAAATGTAAATCTATCCTGCCATGTCTTGCTAAAATGTTCGAAAGCCAAGTTAATAAACAGATCACTCAATATTTTGAATCCCATCGTATTTTCTCTGCTATGCAATCTGGTTTTCGAGTTGGTCATGGATGTACTTCAGCTATGCTCAAGATACTTAACGATATCATAACCTCTATCGATAGAAGACATTATTGTGCAGCTGTCTTCATCGATCTTGCCAAGGCTTTCGACTCTGTCAATCATCGTATTCTTATTGGCAGACTCAACAGCCTTGGTTTCTCAAGTGACTGCCTCGCTTGGTTCTCTAACTACTTCTTAGACAGAGTTTAGTGTGTAAAATCGGAGGGCCTGCTGTCCAGTCCTCTGGCAGTCTCTATGGGGGTGCCCCAGGGTTCAATTCTTGCACATGCTATTTACTTATTACATATACTAATTAATATGTTATAATAGTAATTACAATAACTGGGTACTAACTAGGTACCAACCATGAACCTACCCCTAAACCTAACCTTAACCCATGCAGTTACCTTATATTACCCAGTACTTTCTAAAGTAAGTACACTGTAAGAACATTGTGCATGTAATGTAAAATAAAAGTGCAACCCAGGCCTTCCCGCTCTCTATCATCCCTCCAGTGCTCAGAAGCTTCTCCATTATTAACACAGGACCAAGCTCTTGACTGATCATAACCTTTTAACTGGAGTCCTCTTTTTTTTTCTTTTTTTTTCAGATTAACAGCCGGTAATCTCACTGATCAGCACTGTGAAATTGTGGCTTCAGTTCTACAGTCATCAAACTCCTCCCTGAGAGAGCTGGACCTGAGTAACAATGACCCGCAGGAGTCAAAACTGAAGTTACTCTGTGCTGGACTGAAGAGTCCAAACTGTCAACTCAACATACTGAGGTTTGAGTTTGACTTTCATTCATTAACCTGTTAAGCTGCAACCCCACTTTTGAAAAATCCCCAGAAATGACATACCCAAACTGAAACAGATACAGTTCATGAACCCTTTGCATTAAAAGCACAAGTATGATCTCATTTGAAAGCTGACACCTGGCAGTTTATTGTAAATGTAGAATTAATTATTGTCATAATGAAAATTTTTTTTATAAATAGCTTCAAAGTTTTGTAAAATTATTAGAAATTAATTTTTATGAAACATCCTCATGAAAATAAAATTGAAGTTGGCACTGGAGCAATCTAGAAATGCACTACAGCTAAAGCCATATGTCTAAACATTCTATGTTTAAAATCTGAAGATAATAAGTGCAAAACTCTGTATTTAGTTAAATGTTTTTCAAGACCATGTCAAATGACTTTATTTTGATTTGACGCTAAAATGCTACTGATGTTTATTGTCATCTTCTAACCATCTATCCAGTATATTGTCTCTATTGTTTTGTGGTGCAGACGATCCCCATTCAGTCTCAGTCTCCCCCTGCACACATTCACACCTCTCCAGCCTGGTTATGGCTCGAAATATGCATTTCTTTTGTCTGCATTATAGCTACTAACGACTGGCTATTCACAGGCTATTCATAGGGTTTCAGTCCCTAATTTCTTTTCTCAAAGTTTACCCCACATTTTAAACTGTATCAAATGCATTTCTTGAATAAAGACACATTTCAGGTAGCATTCAAAAAATAATAAAAGTATAACTTCTAGGTAGCAGGTGCACCTAGGGCTAGCTAGCATGTTAGCTTAGCACACCATCAATACACGACAATTTATGAGATTAAAACCATGTTTGTGCTCTAAACTTACTTTTTAACGCACGTTGAGTATTTTAAATAATCTTCTGTGATCTAATTTGGCTTCAGATAAAAAAAATCAGACAGAAAATATACTATTGGATAGTGTTCTGCACAATGATAGTCTATATAGATTGGCATTACATTATAAATATAATCTATTATTATGAAAATACCTGGCATGGCTTGAAAAACACAGGTAACTCAAATATCAGTGCAATCATGTTTATTGTCTTCAAAACATCTGTATCTGCATGTTACAGCACGATCTCTTGTTAGCTTTGTGTGTATCAGACGTCCTGGAATGTCACATGGTCATGGCTCTTCTTCATGTTCCATATATGGACTATTATTGTGCATGTAGCGCCCTCAGGCTATTGGTATGAATTAAAAAAACACAGTATCGGAATACCAAATGCTCATAAAGATTACATCGACGCATTTGGGTATAAATTCAATAAATATTATTCCTGTCTATAGAAATATGATGTAAATCTACGCGAATCTATCAATATTTCTCCAAATCTGCACATTTTTGAGCTAAAGCCCTGAGGCAAGTTGTTTTGTGTATCGCTGTCATGACGACAGCACGGAGTTTTTTATGAATGAAAGCGGCTGACGCGCATAATTCATATTAAAGGTATCGACTCATTTTTTCATTTCATAACTCCTGACACAAATTAAGACATAACTGTCACTATGAGTTTCTCAGAATACAATAGTGGTCAAATACTGAAACTTGAGTATTATATCTTTTTAATTATGTATAGTTTGTCAAGGTATAACATTAAATCTGATAGTAATTTTGAATTAAATAAATAAATAACGCTTCAGTGCGCGGGCGCACTGGCAACGGTTAACAGGTTAATTAATGTTAATAATAATGTGTGTTTAATATAAATTTATACTACGGGGGGCTGTTGAATGCATGACTCTGATTGGTTGATGAATGGGGTGATTGAAAAAAAAACAAACCTAGAGTTTTGAACTTAACCATTTTTTTTGACCAATTAGACTTTACGGCCCGGTTTCACAGACAGGGTTTAGATTAAGCCAGGATTAGGCCTTAGTTCAATTAGGGCATTTAAGTAGCTTTTATAAACTTGCCTTTGAAAAAAAACATTACTGGTGTGCATCTTGAGACAAAGCAATGGCATTGACATATTTTAAGATATATCAGTGCGAGTTGCTTTCGGTTGAAACTACTCAAACATGCATTTTAGTCTGAGACTAGGCTTAAACCTTGTCTGTGAAACCGGGGGTAAATGTTTTCAACATTGCACCCTTAAGTAATTAACTTTACACACAAACTCAACTCATTACTTTGTGTGGCAGAAACAACTCAATTGAGTGAAAGTAACTCAGGTGAATACACATTAGTGTAACATAGTAAATATAGTTTATATATTGTATATACTATATTGTAAAATATTGACGCAATATATTATTTCATATAGTTTTCAATATATTTTAACTAGTTAATATATTGATCATAAATGTATGAAAATATATTTTTATTCCATGATGGTTATAACCAGAGTACTCCTTTTTTTTCAGATTAACAGCCTGTAATCTAACTGATCAGCACTGTGAAGTTGTGGCTTCAGTTCTACAATCATCAAACTCCTCCCTGAGAGAGCTGGACCTGAGTAACAATGACCTGCAGGATTCAGGAGTGAAGGTGCTCTCTGCTGGACTGAAGAAAAACTGTCAACTCAACATTTTGAGGTACTTAGAAGTTTTAAGTATATAGCGCCTTTCCGTAGCTCAAGGTCGCTTTACATTGTACATTACAATACATTTACACACCCTCACACACATTGCAAACACATAAGGATACATATAGCCACATTATCCAAAGTACATGTTAAATAGATATGTTTTTAGCTGAGTCTTGAAGGTAGCCATAGATGAGATATAACGAAGTGTAAGGGGTAGTGAATTCCATAATTTAGGAGCATTAACACTAAATGAACTTCCACCTACAGTGGACAAAAAAAAAACAAGTTCAGCTGATCTAAGGGACCAGGCAGGGTGGTAGGAGTAAAGTAGATCAGATGGTAGATCAGTAATATCTTAAAGTGAATACGTGATGCCACGGGTTATCAGTGAAGATCATGCAGCAGAGGAGTAATGTGAGTAGAATGCCTGGTCGATGTGAGAACATACTGTAATCAACTGATGCATGAATTAAGGTGTCAGCATCAGCTAGAGAAGACCGAAGATGTGCAATAATACGAAAATGGAAAAAATAGTTTTTAACAACAGAAGAAATATGAGTGCAAAAAGAGTTGAGTCAAATACAACACCAAGGTTACGGATGGATGAAGAAGGCTTACAGGGTTCCCGCGGGGTCTTAAAAAGTCTAAAATTCTGAACTTTAAATTTAAGGCCTTAAAACGTCTTAAAAACGGCCAGATTTTCATCCGCGGTCTTAAATTTCATTTAGTCAGGTCTTAAAAAGGGTTTACCCTCGTTTATTTCCAGAAACGCTGGCCGCAGAAAGTTATTACAAAGTAGCAAAAAAGTATCGAGTCGTAGCCTACAAAGCAGAGCTCTAGTGCAGGGGTCTCCAACACGTCGCTCGCGGCCTGATTGGAGGTCGCTCGCCAAGAGGCCGTTCACATATCGTGTCTTTTGCGCGCTCAAGTTCGTTCAAATGTAGGCGCGCGGTAAGCGTGCTCATAATTGAAGCGACGCGCTCGTTTTTTCCAGGCGCTGTCTGAAAGCTCAGTCAATAGGAAGGATGGGAATGCACCCAAACACTACGGGTGTTTTTCTCTTCTCCGTAAATAAATCTTGTAGCAGAGCTACAGCAAGCGTTTTTTTACTAATAAAAGATAAGCTAAAGTGCATTGTAAATGTCAGTAATTTATCTTTTTTGACTCATTCTTTTTATAAAAAAATATTTAAAGTCTGAAATATGTGAGGTTTATCTTTTTATAAAACCTTTTTTGTCAAACCTTTATTTTAACTTGTACATGTTAGTATATAACATGCAAGACACTTTAAAAATGTTAATTTTTAATGGTATTATTTTAATGTTTATGTAAACCAAAAGTGCATATTGATGCGAAATTTATTTATTTGCTGGTTTTCGACATAAAACTTGAAACCATGATCATTTTTGTCACTATAATCATGAAATTAAATGTTCATGCCATTTCATCTCTAGTTATGATCAACTATGATCAACTAAAATCAACTAATTATGTGTTTTTTACAGTATAATATGCAAAGTACAATTTTCTATAAAAAAAATTATATCTGATTCTGTTCTTTTCTCTGACACGCGTTGTTGGGTGTGGAAGGTTACTAATGTGATTTATCTGTAAATTAAATTAATGCTTTTTTAATTACTGAATTCATTGAAATAAAAATAATTCTTTGATTTTAATATTTATTTGGTAATTATTTGGTAGGTCTTAAATTTCAATCTTTATGGTCTTAAAATGTCTTAACATGAACCCCATCAATATCAAAGGACCGGTCCATCCTTTTGACTGAGGCAGCAGAGCCAATCATCAATATTTCAGTTGTGTTATTATTTAACTTGAGGAAATTCAGGGACATCCAGTGCTTGATATCCCTGATACATGCAGTAAGTGAGTCGGGCAGGGATGCTCTGTTAGAGCTGGTGGTGAGGTAAATTTGAATGTCATCAGCATAGCAATGAAATTGAAGTTCATGCATGTATATGATGTCACCAAGTGGATATATATAAATGATGAACAGTAGTGGGCCAAGAACTGAACCTTAAAGAACACCCAGTGTAAGCGGGGCAGTGACCTATAGTGATATAATACTTTCCGTCGCTGATGCAGCTTTACAGAGATAAACGTATAATTTAAATTAGGGCTGGGGGAATTAACGCGTTAATCTTTGCGATTAATTTGAGATGTTTAACGGGTTAAAAAAAATAACGCAATTGACGCAGCACTTTTTTTTTATTGATTTCCTGTTGCGGCTGCTATTGAAAAGCCCGAAAATATACCATCCCGCCCCTCCGTGTTCGGCGATCAGGTTTCATTCTCTCGCAGCTTTCATGAGTGGGTCTTTTCCGCTCTGTGTGTGTGTGTCGGCATGCTGCTGCGCTCTCTGCTGAGAAAAATGCTGATCGGAGCATCCCTAGTCAATAGATTATGTGTCTTATACTTCGTGTTTCAATTTGTTAATAGATTTAATAACTGAAACATAACAGTGAAATAAATTAAATTATCGTAAAATTAAAACATTGATCAGGACTGTTGTTAGTCGGCAGCATTTTTGTTTTAGCATTCTTTATTAAGAATTAAATAGGCTTACAGTAGGTTGTTATGATATGCATAATTTTCTTTAATAAATAATAAAAACATTTCAACATAAAACATTGCAATAAAAAAATATTGAAGAATATTTTGAAGAAGCTTTTGAAGAAATATGATAGTATCGTGCTACAGCGCACATTCTATCAGCTGCAGTTCTGGCGCCTCAGTCCCAATACTGTAAAACTCGACGTACTTTCACATCACATGTTAATGCAGCATTAACATATAATGCACTTATTCACAATCACAAAAGTTGTCACAAATTATTTGCTCGTGCTTTAAAGCTTTGCCGGGTAAACATTTCATTGGCGTTCTGTTCTGACATGATGCACTTTTTCTGAGCGTGTATGCCCGAAGCGCGCGCACACTAGGGTGGTCCTTATTTTTAAAGTCTCCAATTGTCATGCTCTTAACCCTTTAAATTGTTCCTTTATATAAGAAAATACAGCATGCCAATTTTTATGGCAGTAACATAATAATTACTGGTAGCTCAATAGCTTTAAACTTTCTGAGATTTTGATGATTTTCGTAAAAACAGATCATTTGAATTGGTATTGTACCTGGCTAGTAAAATTCCAAAAAAATCTCCATAAAAGCATCTAATGCATCAATTATTCCTATTTTAGATACATATCTCAGTTTACTTATTGTAGAAACTAAATCCAAATTAATCCATCCATGACCCGGTTTAGCAGATTTACCTTTCCTGGTGGAATCAATACATATTTCTATTGATGATCACCTTGGTTATTGTTTGGGTTTAGAGCACATTACGTTCCTTGAAATTGACCCGGAACTTTGGCCGAATCAAGCAGATTATCAGGAGGCACAGGCAACCATGCAATGAAAGTAGTCAATGATCACGCCGAGAGAGGAGTGGCTCTGATTCAAGAATATAATGGCTATCTCACACACTCTGAAGAACAATTGCAGTTTCTCCTTCATGTGGTGGAAGATCACAGACGGATCTATCCAGACTGCAAAAAGTCAACACTGGCTCAGAAATGAGGGATTGTTGAAAACTTTGTGCATTTTTTGAGATTGTTGTCATTGTTGTTACGTCAGTGTTGCTCTGATTTCAATAAAATGTAGTTCATTTGCAGCAACTTTTAATATTACTTGGACTTGATAAGGACCACCCTAGCACGCACTGTCAAACAGCGCCAAACTGGACTTTATCTTTCGCGTCTGATTGTGCTAATACTGCCAAATACACACAAGGTTTACATAAACACAGTTGGTTATGTCTAAAGTGAACGAAAACAGCTGAGAGAAAATCAGATTTGAGTTAACTGATGTCTGTTTATAGATGCGTGCAGGTCTTAAAGTGACCTAGTAAACATGCTGTCGCTTGTCCTTAAAGGGATAGTTCACCCCAAAATAATTTGTCATGATTTACTCACTCTCATGTTGTTCCAAGCCTGTATTAATTTCTTTCTTGTGTTTAACTCAAAAGAAGATATTTTGAAGAATGTGGGTATTAACAGTTGCTGGTCCCCAATGACTTCCATAGTACACACACACAAAAAAAAAAAAACTTTTAGAAGTCATTGAGGACCAGCACTTGTTTGGTTACCCGCATTCTTCAAAAACTTTTGTGTTCAATTTAAACATCAGGTTTAAAACAACTTGAGAGTGAGTAAATGATGACAAAATGTTCATTTTTAGGTGACCTATCCCTTTAATGTTAATAAAGCAACAAAAGAGAAAACCTCTTGACTGAATTAAGATTTTTATCTTCGCCCACTTTGGCCTAAATTTCCTAAATTTGGCCTAAATAAAGATAAGCATACATCAAACAATGAGAATATTTTATATAAAAACCATAATTTACACAGTCCAGCATCAGACAATAATAGCAGAGCATTAATGTTTCATTTCTGCTCCATACAGGCATTTGTATGCTCTCCACAATATCTAGCTTGTCCAATGGACGTTTTTCTTTAAAACATAAACCTCTTTCACAGCACCACTCGGCTCTTCTGACGATGATCATTCATTCCGCTTCAGGGTCTCCTCTCTGCACTAACGTCTGCGCGCTCCCACATGAACATTTGCGTATGTTTACCTGTTGCCGAGCCCCGCCTTGATGCAGTGATTGACGGGGCGGGGACGTGATTGGCTCGGAATGCATTTTCAATTTGCTACATTCATTGTATGCGACCAGATAGCGACCAGAATCAAGCTTAAAAAAAGATGCAAAAGTATCACAGAAAGGTCCCATGTGACGCGTCTTATATTCCAAATGTTCTAGGGGTATATGATAGTGTTTGGTGAAAAACAAATAGAAATTTAATTTGTTACTTAATGAAAATCCTGACATTGGATTTTGGTATTTTGTGCATGACTGAAAAAACACATTCATGAGACACGATTAGCATCGCAGTTCACTCCGCCTTACCCAGAAGTTGGATGTGTGCTTGGTTTCATACCGTCTCGCTCCGTCAGAGCCAGTCCTCAACGGCCGGTAACTCAGAGGGTTCCCCTGACCACTGAAATAAAAGGTGTTGAAATCCCAGGACACATTGGAAAGGGGTAATGCCAGTGGAGGGTTTCTGAAGAGAATTTTGAGCATATTCTGCCCAGGGTAAGAAGCGGCTCGAGTCCGACTGATTCTGCTGACAGTATATTCTAAGAAACCTTGAGTTCTTGTTTCAGGCATTCGGTGTGACCGTTCGATTGTGGGTGATATCCTGATGTGAGGTTTATATTTACATTGGCGGAAGAAGGTCATCCAGACCCAAGATATGAACTGGAAACCCCCGGTCTGAGACAATATCTTCAGGTAGTCGATAATAGCGAAACACGTAGTGGAAGAGATATTCTGCTGTTTCGAAAGCTGTTGGGAGCTTGGGTAGAAATATTAATCGACGTGCTTTAGAAAAACGACCAATGACTGTTAATATAATGGTGTTACCCTGGGAGGCCAGGAATTCAGTGAAAAAATCAATAGCAATGTGTGACCAAGGTCATCGAGGAATGGGTAGTGGCTGTAGAAGGCATGTGGTGGGTTGTACAAAAAAAAATGCTGTGTGCAATACTGACAGTTACTAATGTATGTGATTGTGTCTCTGAAGTAAAGGTAGACCAATGATGACTGGATTGTGAGGGGAACGGTTGAGGTAAAAGCATGTTTGCTCTGTGTGTAGAACTCCAACTACACACAAGTAGGGTCCAAGTCAAGTAGGGCCGTAGTTATGATGGTTACTTCTATACATGAAGTGTAATGACCAGGAGCAATGGAGGTACTCACTAGTGATGTCACATATGACACTGATGCTTCAAAGCGCTTGTCGAGTACACAGCGCAATTTCTCATGAAGCTCTGTGTCGGAGCGCGTATTGTTTTCAGAGAAACGTGACTAATGAAAAACGCCACACACAAGTCTGAAAGACTAATTTATTTTTTTATTTATTTTTAAACATAGCTTCCAAATTCTTACTGTTTAATAACGTGACCATTGTAATCACAGCCAATTTTGAAATTGGGTAATCTCAGCATCACTAATTGTAATCAATCAGAGGTCCTTGTAAAGATAATTGATGGGTTGAAGAGCCGTGTTGTTTATTGTAGTGTATATTCTCTAAAAATGAAGCACACTGACATGGACTCTTACTGTTGTTGTAGATTATCTCAGTGTTTGGTGACAGAGGAAGGTTGTGCTGCTCTGGCTTCAGCTCTGAGTTCAAACCCTTCACACCTGAGAGAGCTGGATCTGAGCTACAATCACCCAGGAGAATCAGGACTGAAGCTGCTCTCTGAAGCTATGAACCATCCAGACTGCACACTGGACAAACTCAAGTAAGTGGATCAGTAAGAATCATCCTGGCTGGTGTGTATGTGAGGGAGACTGAGAGTTTTTAATAGTTTTTGAACACTGAAGGAGTCCCAGTGTGTTAAAAAATGACACCAAGCAGTCCTGACAAAGCATCCAGACGAGTTGTTAGTGAGAATGTGTTGAGAAAATAATGTATAGACTCTGATACTATAGAAGCTGTAGAAACCTCACAAAGACATAGTACTGGAAATTCCTCCTTCATTTCCCAACATACTCTTTAAGAGACCTCTATCTTATGAAAATAGCCAAAGACACTACGTAGTTCCACAGAAAGTTTTTTATTACTCCACACTCTCTATTAACATTTAAGTGAGCTTGAGTATTTAAACAAAAAAACTGTACCAAGATAAATGCTCAATAGTCCAGATATTACAGTTTCCATACACCCTCATACAGCGCTTTAAGAAGCATAAGTGAGGAAGCACCTTTCTTCGTCAAACAGTCAACAAGTTGTGACTTGGCTTCTGACCAACGCACTTCTTTGATTTTGTTAGCATGTAGGAGCTCTTTGACACCGCTTATTTCTAATCTTAGTCTCTTTTCTGTGACCTGTTTTGTAGACTTAAGAGCGTCAAACAGGGAATGGTTATCAGTGACACAAATAAGGGGGAGAGCATTAAGATCAGCTTTACCTGTGGTAAGCTCAGAGTAGAGCACAGCCAAGAACATAGCATTGTCAATACCATCTGACATGGCAAGGGTTTCTCCTGCCAGCGTGCTTCTTACCACACGTCTGATTTTCTTAGATTGCCAAAACAGTGGAGAGAACTTTCCTGTTTTTTCCATGAGGGCAATTAAAACCCCTCCCTGTGTACCTCCATCTGGAAGATTGCTTAGTGAAGCATCACTGAAGACCACCAAACTCAAATCATCAGTGTTGCCCAAGTGTTGAAACTTAAGTGTGACCTTCTTTGACTTAAGTTTACGGATCACTTTGTTCACTTCATGTATGGACTGAACAGTAGCATTCTTAATGTTGGATGCTAGGCTACATGTGTCAAACATAACATCTGGTCTTGTTTGTTTAGCAACCCACAGAATCTGTCCTATTTTGGACCTGAGTTGTTCTCTTTCTTTCTCGTTTAGTGGAGCCTCTCTCTGTACAGCACGTGCTGCCTGTAAGTGAACTGGTTGTAAGTTTTCAATGTAACTGTGCTGATGCACCTGCACTACACCACCCACAGTAGCAATGTCCATCCCCACGTATGAAAAACTCTCATGCTCTTCACGACCCACGTGAAATGCAGATTTAAGTACAGGGATGACATTAGTTACAAAGTGCTCTGAACCTGCCCAAAAAAAATCATCCACATGGCATGCCAGTACTCCTGTCACCTCAGACTGCTCATTCTGCCAATAAAACACTGCAGGATCAACCCGTGAGATTTTACCACCACTGTTCAGCATGAGTTCTTTGACCTTGTTGTACCAGTAGAGGGAAGCGTCTGCAAGTCCATACACACATTTCTTTAGTTTCCACAACGCATTGTCCACGCCTGCTTCTGGTGGAGGATGAATGTAAATGTCTCTTGAGAGTTCCATTCCCTGCAAAAAGGCAGACTTAATATCCATAGAATTTACTTTCCATTTGTTTTGACAAATAACAGCTAACAGCAGCCTGAGTGACTCTGATGCACATGTGGGAGAATCTTTTTGTAATTCACGAATATTGACTTCTTCAAAACCTCTCGCCACAAGGCGAGCTTTGGGAACAATACCATTAGAAGTGTCCTTCAACGTATAGACCCATCTAGTAGAAATACATTTTTGACCCTTGTCTGTGACCTCTTCGTAAACATTATTATTTTGCCAGTTTTCAATCTCTTGCTGTTTAGCAGCATCAAAAGAGATGTCTTTAGTAATGAGTACATCAGCATCAGTGTTTTCACATTCAGTGAGAAGATCATCAACATGTGACATGTCTAAAGCTTCCTTTTGACCCTCGCTGCCATTTGGTTCAAGATACTGCATATTGTACCAGTTTTTATATTGCCCTTTTGCTTTTCCTGCTCTGCCTAAAACTCTGGCAGTGTGCTTAGTACCATCCTCTCTGTTTGTAAATGTCACTGTCTGACCTGTTCTCAGTTTGACACCAGTGGAACCCACTGTATTAGTAACATCACTCTCCGTCTCATTAGTTTGTCTCACGTCTTCTTTATCATCTGTTTCTGTGTTTTCAGGGATTTGCACGTCTCCATTAACACTCATTTCATCATCTGAATTCTCTGACACATCCGTGTGTATTACGTTTTCATTTTCTTTACTATTTTCAGGAATATCAGGTAGTACAGGTTTATCCTCATCCTGTGTATTGACTTTATTCAGCCTGGACTGGTGTACTCTGACAAGAATCCCACCATGTCTGATAAACACTACAGAGCCATCCTGACCGATAACTACAGCAGGGCCTTTCCACTCTGTACTGTCAGCTCGTTTGTAGTACACTCTGTCTCCTGTCTCATACTTTTCATCTGTAGGCCTGAGCTGCTTTCGTAAAGCTCTTCTTATTCTTTCTGAGCATTCCACCTCTGTGAATGCTCTTCTGGAAGCATGCAATGCTGCTAGGTGCTGTCCTACTCTAGTACTCATAGAAGTGCCCTCTAGAGCAGGCAGTTTATCAACCAAAACTGAGGGAAGATTAGGACTGTGACCAAACACAAGCTGGTGTGGACTATAACCATGCATATTGATCATACTGTTTTTGGCCATTAGAGCCCAGTCCAGAGCAGTCTGCCAGCCACATCCGTTTTCCTTTTTCACCTTAAAGGAGAACTCCGGTCAATTTTAACATTGAGCTCATTTTTTTGTACATTTGGAGTGCTGTCAATACAGAGAACAACGACAAAAATCGGTGTTGCCTACACCGAGTTATTCTATTTTTAAAATTTGCACCCTATTGACTTCAATGGGGCAAGTAGTAAGCCTGCTTTTTAGCCTCTTAACATCCTTTAAGTGTCATTACAAGTGCACAGAAAATGTGAGTGATTCCTTCCGAGTGAACACGGGTGGATCTGACTGCAGTAGATGTTAGAGATATTAATAAAAATGAAGTTAATTCAGCCAGCGCTCATACCTTTGTTTACATCCTGTTTTCGGTGGAAGGCCATAATAATCGATTGTCGAGTTCACGCGCATAGGTTTAGTACCTATGATCACGCGCGTGAACTCGGAGAAGTTCTTCAACTCAGTGTTGAATTTCTTCAACTCAGTGTTGAATTTTTCTGCCATCTCTCTTATCTCCTCATTGTTGAACTCGCCACCATTGTCTGTGTATATTCGTTTGGGGGCACCATGAACACTTATCCAGGAGTGAATGAAGGAGTTGACGATCTCCGAGGCTTTCTTTGTTCTCACAATGTTTCCAGCACTGAAGCGTGTGAAGTGGTCGATGATGTGGAGGTACCATACGCCAGGTTCCAGCTCATGCAGATCCATTGCCACCGTCTCATTGTACTCTGAGGCTAAAGGCAAACCTTTTTTGCAGGCCTGGGCTTGGTCCTGCTATATCTTTGACATACCTCCCAGTCACGGATGATCTCTTGCAGAATAACTGGACAGTCTTTGTCAGTATTTCCAGAGTTGAGGATGAGCCTCTGCAGCCGGTCTGCGGAGGCGTGGCCAAACTGCTTGTGAAGCTTCAGTAGAACTTTACGCTTCTCTTTTGTAGACATCTCTGCTGTGACGACAAGGATTTCACTTTCATTGGTAACCGCTTCAGTATTACCATCTCTAATGTCAACACAATAGTGTCCCGAACTAGTGAACTCAAGAGGCACTGGTTGCTTGAACATGACAACTCTGTCATTCTCCATGTCTAAAACAGTTCCTGCTCTCTTTAGAGACATTTTGCTCAGCAGTAAAGGAATATCAACAGGAACAACTTCCGTTTCAATGTGACATTTTGTTAGTCCGATCTTAGCGGGAAGCTTCACCTTTCTGTTGGAGTGTACCACCTGACCGTCACCAAATCTGAAAGGTCTGCTGCTTGAAGATTCTGTTTGCAGCAGTTTGTTTATTTGACTTTGGCTCAGGTCTTTCATGTAACTATCCAGCCACTTCTCACCACAAACAGTACGTGTGCATGCAGTGTCAATGATAGCTGATCCCAGTGATTCAGTTAGGAAGATCTCAGAGTCCGTCATGACTTTTGTAAACAATGTAATGTTACACTCTTCCACATTTTCATCTTCTGCTAGCTTTACTTCATTTCTCCGGTGAGGACAGTCTTTGGCCCAATGGTACGTGCTCTGACAAATGACGCATTTTGTTCTCTTACCATATTTGTCGAGTGGGTTTGTACCTTGCTGTGGCTGCCGCTGTCTGCTCTGCGACGGGCCATTGTTCCGTCTGAATTTGTCCGGTGGCCTCTGCTCCGTGAAAAACGCAGCATCTTGAGTCTCGCTGCCGCCGCTTGCTCCACTGGTTTTTCCTCCGAAAATCCGCTTCAACGCTGACTTCATGGATGCGAATGTCAAATCCGTGCACGCTGTAAGTGCTAGCTGCCTACTCTTCTCCTCGAGACAAGCCGTGTCCAGGAGTTTAAACGCTAACACAGCGTCAGGCAGGGTCATGTTGTACTTCTTCATGCGGTTGTATCTCTGCTCAAAGTCTATTATGTAGCCCGTCATAGACACCGCACTGTCTTTGGAAATCGAGTCGAAATGAGAGTATGCTTCATAAGCGCTGTCTTTTTCTTCTCTCAAGAATACCGCGTCCAGCTTAGCTAGCAAGGTTTCCATACCGTCATCTTTGTTTAGATCGTTCGCGGGTATTTCCAAAGCGGTCTCTCTGGCTCGCCCCTCGAGCCCCAGCACCACCGCGAGTGCCTGCTTCTTCTTTTCTAAGTCCGTAACAAGTCTCCAAATACTAACTTAATTTTTCCAGCACTCGTATGGTCGGGCTTCGTCAAGCTTAGGCGGTACTCTGTAGTTGGAAACCATCCTCTGCTACCATTGAAAATAGCCAAAGACACTACGTAGTTCCACAGAAAGTTTTTTTATTACTCCACACTCTCTATTTCCCCGCAAAAACCCCCAGGAAGCACAACAAGTCTCGCCCACTCTCGCGATAATACATTCTCGTAAACTCTCGCGATAATACATTCCCTCGCACATGAAGTTAACATCTTACACTGATCACCCTGATACTATAATGTTAAAGATCAACAACAATCCTAGACATAAACGCATGAACATCCACAATTGTTGTTTTGGAAAGCAATTTTCAGACTTTTCTTCTTCTTTTTTCACCCATCCAAGCATTTGCCTTCAGACAGTATCACTTATCACATTTATTAAAAACTGTGACAAAGCATTTTTAATCATGTATGTTATAACCAATCGCACACGTTTCTGTTGAGTTTGAGTGTGATGGCCAATCAGTGGCGTTCAGATTAGTCATCGCTGAACCGAAGTGCGCGCTTTCTCTGGCTGAATTCTGACTGAAACTCGAGAATTATCCCATAAACAACAAAGTGTCAGGGTTCTATCACTTCTGTCTAGTTTAATTATTGGTTTTGTGACAGAGCTCTGACACTCTCGGTTTTGTCTCGTCTTTGTCTGAGTGCACAGTTACGAGCGTGCTTGAGCCGTAGACTATGGCAAGCCAAAGTATTCATAAACGCCTGGTCAGGTGTCTGATTGCACACTGACACGTCAAAAGCATGCGTTTCGACAGCCAAACGCGTGATTTGCCATAAACGCATGCGTTCTTAATGTGCACTTTGTGGTCCTCGACGTGTGATCTGCTATTTAAAACGCACATTCTCGACGTGCGCTTTGGGGTCACCAAAAACGCACGTTTTTGACGCGTGTTTATCGTAACAAAAACGAAAACGTGTGTTTTGAGTAGGACAAAACGTACGTTATGAACGTGTAAACAGGTAAACCAAACAGGCAGTGCAAACGTGTGTGAAGTGTCCAAACAGGCGAAAAGAACGTGCTCGTTCCCTATAGTGTTCTCGAAATCGCACGTTGAAGGCGTCATGGCTCGAGTCTGTCATGCTTTTGTCCCTGTATGTGGTTTAGGACTCTTGTATTATCATTAAAAATTAAACTTAAACTTAATCATTAATCATTTTATACATTTGGATTATTGAAATAAATATGTAATTGCAATCAAGTATTTTCTTTTAGTGGCAACTTATCTGGCATTATTGCAAATGTATGTGGCATTATTGCAATAAGAAGACACTTCTTGAACACTTGAACTGTTTCCAACTTTGATAATGAATCATCATATTATAGAGTGATTTCTAAAGGATCATGTGATAGACTGGAGTAATGATGCTGCAAATTCAGCTTTGCGTCACAGAAATAAATGATAATTTAAAGTATAATAAATTGAAAACTGATTTGAATTATTTTAAATTGTAATAATATATCACAATATTGAATTTTTCTTCTGTATTTTTGATCAAATAAATGCAGGCTTGATGAGCAGAAGAAACCTCTTTCAAAAACATTAAAAATAGTAATTTTTCTTTTTTTTTGCCTGTACTGTATATATATCTGGCAACCCTTCAGTGGAGCTTTAATGAAGAGAGAGAAGAAGAAGAGCTTTATTATTTTACTGAGATGCCGCAGCCTTTCATATTCATATCTCACAGCGTGAGCGCGCTCGTCTTTTGCATCATCAACATTCTCAGTCATTCTCAATATTTAGTGATTTAAAGTATCAGTATTAGTCTCAGATACAGGATATATTCATTCGCCTTTACAAGCAGGTGTTGTTCGTTACCATGGCAAACGCTTGAGCGTCCATGTTGAACACGCTTCTCGTGTGTAAAAAGTACATTTAAAACTTTACGTGTCGTAATTATACATTATTTAAGCTTATTATTTTATATTTATATTTTATAAAATATTGTTAGGAATTTCACAATTCGATTCGATATTGATTTATTAGCTTCGATATCGATTCAATAATAAGTAAATACACAAGTAATTAAGTACCTGAGTATATTTTTAAATAATGTGTGCAGTATTACCAATGTTTAAGAACAAATTGACCCCAGTTTCCTGTCATGGTTTATTTAGCAGAACAAACTGTACAATATTGTACATGTGTTGAATACAAACCACAACTGTAACAAACAGGTGCTTTATTAACACCTCTAAAGTGCATGTAACTGTAAGTAGTAGAAAGTATATTTCTTTCTTCCTATACATTCAGGTTATAAAAGAAATGTAAACAGAAGCACAAAATGTGCATACTCATAAAAAAAAGTGCAACCATAGATATTATAACATTACAAAGTGCTATTTTGCCAACACAATAAATAACACTGAACAGCTGATCAGAGAACCTTTGGCTTATTTACTGTGCCTATATGTAGGACATTACAGACATTTCCATCATATAACTCATAACATTTTAGTACAATAACATGTTAACTCTGAAGCATTTGTTATCAAACTAGTGCACATGCAGGTTTTTGTTCAAGAAAAGCAGCTGGTCTACATGCTCAGGCGTCAGTGCACTTCTCTGGGCTGTGACAATGTCACCAGCTGTTGAGAAGACTCTCTCAGCTGGTACACGACTACCAGGAATACAGAGGTATCGCTTAGCTTGGCATGACAAAAGAGGGAATTCCACCTCATGTTCCTTCCACCAGCTGAGTGGATTAGTGCTGAGTGGTACTGGTTTTACCTCTTTGTACTTCATCACCTCATCTACTGCATCATCTCTTGTTTTTATGGAGTCTGCTTCTGGAGTATATGTCTGCCCAAGGAGATCTGCCAATGCACAAGAGTCTCTTTGCTTCTTGGATGGGGGTCCAGAGTCCTCAGCTGGTTCTGCTTCATTGGCCTCTGCATTTATTGGTCCACTCTGTTGAGAAAGCAAAGGAATTGTATTGTAAATAGTTATCACCCTTTTCGAAATAGTGTATATAACAATATAGTTAGGTTTAAATTCATAATTGCAGTGTATCATTAATAATAAAAATACATAATGTTTTTATTCACACTATACAGTACTTACTGAGCTTTTTCCAGTTGCCAGTGTCTTAGTGTTATCAGTGAGTTGGGTGAAGACTTCCTCACGCTCATCATCAGTCGATAAAGGCAGGGCCTTAAAGCGTGGGTCCAGGGCAGAAGCTAAGTAGAGTTGTTCCTTTATGCCTGTG
Source organism: Rutilus rutilus (assembly GCF_951802725.1). Lineage (NCBI taxonomy): Eukaryota > Metazoa > Chordata > Actinopteri > Cypriniformes > Leuciscidae > Rutilus > Rutilus rutilus. The sequence continues at coordinate 68,556,877 of NC_140209.1, forward strand.
TACCTTAAAATAAATATAATACATTTCTATTACAACAAAATATAAAAATTATCATTATGAAATTAGTATAATGCAAAACAACTGTCTTAGAATAAAGTGTCATAATGATAATAAATACCTTTTCTGGAGATCCTGATGCACAGCAGATTTCATCTCCTTCACCGTCACAGGATCAGTCGGGGCCGGATGCATCTCTTCCAGAAGTCTTGCTCTCAGAGGGGCGATGACAGAGAGAGTTGGGGTTCCTTCTTGAGATATGACTAAGGTGGCTTTCTTCATTGGCTTCAGAGCCAGTGCAACAGCCTCTGCTGCTGTTATGTCTGCCTCTGTAAGGGAGCTCAGATCTTTCTCTTGTTTTCGTATCTCAGGGGCAAGTAGTGCAGCAGAGATAGCAGCTTGCTGTTCTAGACATCTTTCCACCATTTCAAATGCACTATTCCAACGCGTTGGTACATCGGTCACTAACTTGTGCTGTGGCAGGTCCAGCAGTTTCTGGCTTTCGTGGCTGGCTATGGTGCTCCGGTGGGAAAATGCGGAGATCCGCCTCAGTCTGCCTAGAAGCCTTGATACTGCAGGCATCTTGAGAGCCGCCTGTGATGCCAAGTTTAGGACATGTGGAAAACAGCCAATGTGCAATGTCTCTGTCAGTCCAACTGCTCGTAGCATGCTAGCTGCGTTATCTGTTACACAGGGTTCCCACGGGTCCTTGAAATCCTTGAAAGTTTGTGAATCTGCAAAAGGAAAAGGCCCTGGAAAGTTTTTGAAATTAAACATACATAGAGACGGGTCCTTGAAAGTGCTTGAATTTATTTTGTGCAAGAAGTTTTCTGGAAAAAATTCCACATTCACTACGGTCCGCTAATGTGTTATTTCGCCAAAACTTCATAGCCTGTGCATACTAGCTTGCTTGATTTACGTTAGTTATGTGCATTTACGTGTTACGTTAAGTGTTTCCTGTATGAGGTACTTTGTGTTGTACGTTGCCATGACGTTCACACGCGCAAGAAACTACGATGGTACCTCAACATTTGTTGTTGGACACAAGAAATGTGTCCCAGGGCTCGCAAAATCGCTAGCCAGACGTCCCAGGGCTATTGTGTTTTGTGAAATAGTGTTCGCTTCAGTCTGGTTATATAATCAGATTCAGCGCATTCTTCATCTTTAATCCGCAGTGGCGCCGAGCAGAGCGGAGCGCACGTCAGAAACAGAGGACAGGGTTTGTTTGTGTGTGTGTGTGTGTGTGTGTGTGTTTGTGTGTGTTCATCTAAGCCTCATTGGTCTGTCACTGCTTGTCAATGTCAGAATATTTGAGATGACCAATCAAATCAAAGTAGGCGGGACTTATGTTCACAGAAGCTGCTGAGCGCGAATTTGAGCAGAGCGACTGATGCTTCAGTTTATCGAGTGCGAGATAAGATGTAAGTAGCTAAACTAAACATTTCACATTTTACAGTTGTTTTTTTTTAGGTCATAAATGTTAAACGAATGACAAAAATAATCAGGCAAACGAATATACTTTTGTCGAATTTCACCATTTTGAACTGAAAATAGGCCTATGTAACGTGACTCATGTAATGTAATAAGTTTACTGTCATTGTGAGGGGACAAGAAACATTAACAAAGCCGTTTTCATCATGTTAGGCACAAGATTAATAATGAATGTGTACATGTTGAGAATTAATATAATACAATTTGTAGCCTTCAGTAAATTAAAAAAGTTCAGCTTTAGGTGGGGAAGAGACAGGGCGAGATGAGGAGACTGAGAGGAAAAGTGATGGATA
>NC_140209.1:68568543-68766043 GCF_951802725.1 Rutilus rutilus
CCTCTGAGACCAAGACTTCTGGAAGAGATGCATCCGGCCCCGACTGATCCTGTGATGGTGAAGGAGATGAAATCTGCTGTGCATCAGGATCTCCACAAAAGGTATTTATTATCATTATGACACTTTATTCTAAGACAGTTGTTTTGCATTATACTAATTTCATAATGATAATTTTTATATTTTGTTGTAATAGAAATGTATTATATTTATTTTAAGGTACACAGGCATAAAGGAACAACTCTACTTGGCTTCTGCCCTGGACCCACGCTTTAAGGCCCTGCCTTTATCGACTGATGATGAGCGTGAGGAAGTCTTCACCCAACTCACTGATAACACTAAGACACTGGCAACTGGAAAAAGCTCAGTAAGTACTGTATAGTGTGAATAAAAACATTATGCATTTTTATTATTAATGATACACTGCAATTATGAATTTAAACCTAACTATATTGTTATATACACTATTTCTAAAAGGGTGATAACTATTTACAATACAATTCCTTTGCTTTCTCAACAGAGTGGACCAATAAATGCAGAGGCCAATGAAGCAGAACCAGCTGAGGACTCTGGACCCCCATCCAAGAAGAAAAGAGACTCTTGTGCATTGGCAGATCTCCTTGGGCAGACATATACTCCAGAAGCAGACTCCATAAAAACAAGAGATGATGCAGTAGATGAGGTGATGAAGTACAAAGAGGTAAAACCAGTACCACTCAGCACTAATCCACTCAGCTGGTGGAAGGAACATGAGGTGGAATTCCCTCTTTTGTCATGCCAAGCTAAGCGATACCTCTGTATTCCTGGTAGTCGTGTACCAGCTGAGAGAGTCTTCTCAACAGCTGGTGACATTGTCACAGCCCAGAGAAGTGCACTGACGCCTGAGCATGTAGACCAGCTGCTTTTCTTGAACAAAAACCTGCATGTGCACTAGTTTGATAACAAATGCTTCAGAGTTAACATGTTTTTGTACTAAAATGTTATGAGTTATATGATGGAAATGTCTGTAATGTCCTACATATAGGCACAGTAAATAAGCCAAAGGTTCTCTGATCAGCTGTTCAGTGTTATTTATTGTGTTGGCAAAATAGCACTTTGTAATGTTATAATATCTATGGTTGCACTTTTTTTTATGAGTATGCACATTTTGTGCTTCTGTTTACATTTCTTTTATCACTTGAATGTATAGGAAGAAAGAAATATACTTTCTACTACTTACAGTTACATGCACTTTAGAGGTGTTAATAAAGCACCTGTTTGTTACAGTTGTGGTTTGTATTCAACACATGTACAATATTGTACAGTTTGTTCTGCTAAATAAACCATGACAGGAAACTGGGGTCAATTTGTTCTTAAACATTGGTAATACTGCAAACATTATTTAAAAATATACTCAGGTACTTAATTACTTGTGTATTTACTTATTATTGAATCAATATCAAAGCTAATAAATCAATATCGAATCGAAATCGAATCGAATTGTGAAATTCCTAACAATACCCAGCCCTATCTCAGAGACACAGAATCACACACACACACACACACACACACACACACACACACACACACACACACACACACACACACACACACACACACACACACACACACACACTCTCTCTCTTCAGAAGCTTGAGTTCTGCGAGTGAACATCATCTCAGAGACACAGAATCACACACACGCATCCGGACAGTATAGAGAGTGAATCTTACTTGACAACAACTGGTCCTATATCAATATTTTATAAAATATAAATATAAAATAATAACCTTAAATAATGTATAATTACGACACACGTAAAGTTTTAAATGTACTTTTTACACACGAGAAGCTCGTGGTTCAACATGGACGCTCAAGCGTTTGCCATGGTAACGAACAACACCTGCTTGTAAAGGCGAATGAATATATCCTGTATCTGAGACTAATACTGATACTTTAAATCACTAAATATTGAGAATGACTGAGAATGTTGATGATGCAAAAGACGAGCGCGCTCATGCTGTGAGATATGAATATGAAAGGCTGCGGCATCTCAGTAAAATAATAAAGCTCTTCTTCTCTCTCTTCATTAAAGCTCCACTGAAGGGTTGCCAGATATATATATACACTCACCTAAAGGATTATTAGGAACACCTGTTCAATTTATCATTAATGCAATTATCTAATCAACCAATCACATGGCAGTTGCTTCAATGCATTTAGGGGTGTGGTCCTGGTCAAGACAATCTCCTGAACTCCAAACTGAATGTCAGAATGGGAAAGAAAGGCGATTTAAGCATTTTTGAGCGTGGCATGGTTGTTGGTGCCAGACGGGCCGGTCTGAGTATTTCACAATCTGCTCAGTTACTGGGATTTTCATGCACAACCATTTCTAGGGTTTACAAAGAATGGTGTGAAAAGGGAAAAACATCCAGTATGCGACAGTCCTGTGGCCGAAAATGCCTTGTTGATGCTAGAGGTCAGAGGAGAATGGGCCGACTGATTCAAGCTGATAGAAGAGCAACTTTGACTGAAATAACCACTCGTTACAACCGAGGTATGCAGCAAAGCATTTGTGAAGCCACAACACGCACAACCTTGAGGCGGATGGGCTACAACAGCAGAAGACCCCACCGGGTACCACTCATCTCCACTACAAATAGGAAAAAGAGGCTACAATTTGCACGAGCTCACCAAAATTGGACAGTTGAAGACTGGAAAAATGTTGCCTGGTCTGATGAGTCTCGATTTCTGTTGAGACATTCAGATGGTAGAGTCAGAATTTGGCGTAAACAGAATGAGAACATGGATCCATCATGCCTTGTTACCACTGTGAAGGCTGGTGGTGGTGGTGTAATGGTGTGGGGGATGTTTTCTTAGCACACTTTAGGCCCCTTAGTGCCAACTGGGCATCGTTTAAATGCCACGGCCTACCTGAGCATTGTTTACATTTACATTTACATTTAGTCATTTAGCAGACGCTTTTATCCAAAGCGACTTACAAATCAGGACTAAATTAAGCGAGTCATCATGAAGAGGCAAAAGACAACAACAACGCAAGAAGTGTTCAGAATACGAAGTTCATGCATTATTCAGAGTAGCATAAGCATGATAAGTGGGGTTTTAAGGGAAAGGTTTTTATTTTTTTTTATTTTTTTTTTATGAGTTTAGGTGCTCATGGAAGAGATGGGTTTTCAGCTGTTTTTTGAATGTTGTCAGGGATTCTGCATTCCGGATGAGGGTGGGGAGAGTGTTCCACCAGCATGGAACTGTGAATGAGAATGATCTGGAAAGTGATTTTGTGGCTTTCTGTGATGGAACCACGAGACGTCGCTCGTTGATTGATCGTAGGCGTCTGGTGGGGATGTAGGCTCGTAGGAGTGAGTGAAGGTAGGAGGGAGCTGAGCGTGTGATAGATCTGTAAGCAAGCGTCAATGCCTTGAACTTGATGCGAGCAGCGAGAGGTAGCCAGTGCAGACAGATTAACAGAGGGGTGACGTGGGCCCTCTTGGGCTCGTTGAAGACAAGACGAGCTGCAGCATTCTGGATCATCTGAAGAGGTTTGGTAGCACATGCTGGAAGTCCGGCCAGAAGAGCATTGCAGTAGTCAAGCCTAGAAATGACCAGGGCCTGGACGAGGAGTTGTGTTGCGTGCTCAGTTAGGAAAGGCCTGTTTCTGACCATGTCCATCCCTTTATGACCACCATGTACCCATCCTCTGATGGCTACTTCCAGCAGGATAATGCACCATGTCACAAAGCTCGAATCATTTCAAATTGGTTTCTTGAACATGACAATGAGTTCACTGTACTAAAATGGCCCCCACAGTCACCAGATCTCAACCCAATAGAGCATCTTTGGGATGTGGTGGAACGGGAGCTTCGTGCCCTGGATGTGCATCCCACAAATCTCCATCAACTGCAAGATGCTATCCTAGCAATATGGGCCAACATTTCTAAAGAATGCTTTCAGCACCTTGTTGAATCAATGCCACGTAGAATTAAGGCCGTTCTGAAGGCGAAAGGGCATTAAACACAGTATTAGTATGGTGTTCCTAATAATCCTTTAGGTGAGTGTATATATATATATACAGTGAGGAAAATAAGTATTTGAACACCCTGCTATTTTGCAAGTTCTCCCACTTGGAAATCATGGAGGGGTCTGAAATTGTCATCGTAGGTGCATGTCCACTGTGAGAGACATAATCTAAAAAAAAAAATCCAGAAATCACAATATATGATTTTTTAACTATTTATTTGTATGATACAGCTGCAAATAAGTATTTGAACACCTGTCTATCAGCTAGAATTCTGACCCTCAAAGACCTGTTAGTCTGCCTTTAAAATGTCCACCTCCACTCCATTTATTATCCTAAATTAGATGCACCTGTTTGAGGTCGTTAGCTGCAAATAGACACCTGTCCACCCCATACAATCAGTAAGAATCCAACTACTAACATGGCCAAGACCAAAGAGCTGTCCAAAGACACTAGAGACTAAATTGTACACCTCCACAAGGCTGGAAAGGGCTACGGGGAAATTGCCAAGCAGCTTGGTGAAAAAAGATCCACTGTTGGAGCAATCATTAGAAAATGGAAGAAGCTAAACATGACTGTCAATCTCCCTCGGACTGGGGCTCCATGCAAGATCTCACCTCGTGGGGTGTCAATAATCCTAAGAAAGGTGAGAAATCAGCCCAGAACTACACGGGAGGAGCTGGTCAATGACCTGAAAAGAGCTGGGACCACCGTTTCCAAGGTTACTGTTGGTAATACACTAAGACTTCATGGTTTGAAATCATGCATGGCACGGAAGGTTCCCCAGCTTAAACCAGCACATGTCAAGGCCCGTCTTAAGTTTGCCAATGACCATTTGGATGATCCAGAGGAGTCATGGGAGAAAGTCATGTGGTCAGATGAGACCAAAATAGAACTTTTTGCTCATAATTCCACTAAACGTGTTTGGAGGAAGAAGAATGATGAGTACCATCCCTACTGTGAAGCATGGGGGTGGTAGCATCATGCTTTGGGGGTGTTTTTTTTTGCACATGGGACAGGGCGACTGCACTGTATTAAGGAGAGGATGACCAGGGCCATGTATTGCGAGATTTTGGGGAACAACCTCCTTCCCTCAGTTAGAGCATTGAAGATGGGTCGAGGCTGGGTCTTCCAACATGACAATGACCCGAAGCACACAGCCAGGATAACCAAGGAGTGGCTCTGTAAGAAGCATATCAAGGCCCAGAAACCTGACTGATCTAGAGAAGATCTGTGTGGAGGAGTGGGCCAAAATCCCTCCTGCAGTGTGTGCAAACCTGGTGAAAAACTACAGGAAACGTTTGACCTCTGTAATTGCAAACAAAGGCTACTGTACCAAATATTAACATTGATTTTCTCAGGTGTTCAAATACTTATTTGCAGCTGTATCATACAAATAAATAGTTAAAAAATCATACATTGTGATTTCTGGATTTTTTTTTTTTAGATTATGTCTCTCACAGTGGACATGCACCTACGATGACAATTTGAGACCCCTCCATGATTTCTAAGTGGGAGAACTTGCAAAATAGCAGGGTGTTCAAATACTTATTTTCCTCACTGTATATATATATATATATATATATATATATATATATATATATATATATATATATATATATATATATATATATACAGTACAGGCAAAAAAAAGAAAGAAAAATTACTATTTTTAATGTTTTTGAAAGAGGTTTCTTCTACTCATCAAGCCTGCATTTATTTGATCAAAAATACAGAAGAAAAATGTAATATTGTGATATATTATCACAATTTAAAATAATTGGTTTTCAATTTATTATACTTTTAAATGATCATTTATTCCTGTGACGCAAAGCTGAATTTGCAGGATCATTACTCCAGTCTATCACATGATCCTTTAGAAATCACTCTAATATGATGATTATATATGCAGTGGTGGAAAGAGTACTGAAAAAACATACTCAAGTAAAAGTACCATTACATTCCAAAAAATTTAGTGTGAGTGGAGTAAAAAGTACCTGTCCAAAAACCTACTTAAGTAAGAGTAAAAAAGTAGCTTATTTAAAAGTACTCATGAGTAGTGAGTAGTGAGTACTGAGCTACGGATTCTACCCCCTTATAAGAAATACTGTGCGCTACAATTTATAAATTAAAAAAAAACATTGTACATAGTGTAATTCACATTATATTTTGTTTTTTGTTCAAAAGATTGAAGAATATCTATCATCCATCTTTTAAAAATGCATCAAATCAGTACACTCATCACCATTTAAATCATATTGTAAAAAAAAAAAAAAAGCATTTAAAATTAGGCGAAAGGCCACTGAGCCTGAGCATGCTTGCTGCACATATAATATCAATGTTCATAACTGTGCAAAGAATTCAAAAATCTTTAGAAACTCATAGGCTATGATAGATCAGCATCACACACCATGAGATGGATTAAATAGAGAGATTAAAAAATACCCAATTTTTCTCTCCAAAACGGTACCAATTTTTGTTTTTGATAAATGAGAATCACTAATGTTATCAGATTACCTCACCTAATGCACTGAAAAAGGCTAAGATAGTAGGCTAACACTAATTACACTGTAATTCCATGTTATTAAATATGTTACAAACTAAACGTAAATGCACATTGTTCTAGAAGGGTGACATCATCCCTTACATTTTACACGGCTACATTTACTCACATTGTAATGCTGATAATCAGCCTGGGTGCCAGCCCGAACCCCGCCCACAACATTTTATGGTCGGGAAGTTCGGTCTGGACTCGATCCGCTGAGGAGTAATTATGCTCGGCTCCCAGAAGGCCGAGCCAATCAAATTGCCAGGGCGGGCTTTAATCGATGATGGACAGATGATCTGCGGTTACGTAATCACCCACGTCACCAAAGAGCGCTTGGGTTGAATTCGTTTACAACAAAGATGACTGCAGCTGGAGAATTGAGATTTCACGAGTTCACACTTACAAATATGTCAGATAGAATAAATGCGTATATGACGCTGTCCGAGGAGAGGGCTTCAAGCCAAGACAAGAGTGAGGATTCGGGGTGGTGGAGGGATGCTGAAAAACTGTCAAGGAGTGTTAGGTAAGTTGACAGAGTGAATATGCTTCCTCTTGCTGATATAGGGTAACGTTACACATGGTATTGTTTGATGACAAGTTGATATTGGATTGATTATTTGTATAAATATACTTTGTTTATGAAACATCATGTGTAGATTCCGCCATCGCGTCTGTTATAGAAAATATCCACAGAGCATTCATTTTAAAAGAGTAACAGAGAGCCGTGACATTTTGTTGGTTGAAAATATGAATGAAGAACATGCGTCATTTACTCCGTTGCTCTGATTGGTTGTAGGTCTATCCAATTGAGTGCAGAGTTTTTTTTTCTGGTTCGGTTGTGAAACGCCCCATAATCACAGCCCTATGGAGCAGTATCAGACTCACATTCTGACTAGAATATGAGTATGACGAAGACAAGCTAGCTGATAATATAATTTGTAAGGAAAATAGTGCACTAAATAGGGAAGTTATATCCGGGAAACTTTTTCAAAAGAAACAAACACACACACACACACACACACACACACACACACACACACACACACACACACACACACACAAATGCATGTCTCTTTGTAGTCTCACCGAAGCTGTTTTATCAGCAGCATCCACACACACAAAAAAAAACAAAAGTTGACCATGAAAAATGTTCTTGCGCAAGTGCACTTGCCAAAATGAAGACGGGTTGTATGAAATGGATCAATCAAAAAAATGTTGTTTATTAACGAGCTGTGGTCACGCACTGACAGAAACGCAGCAGTCAACGCCATGGTTCATAAGGTGCACTGATACTGAATCTGAATCTTGGCGAGTGCGAGATGCGTGATGTGCGTCTCTCTATGTGATAGATTGTGAAGTAAATGGGAGCGGGAATTCACCGCATTATGAACTCGTCACGCAATATCCCCAACCTCACACCAAATGTCAGGCCCTGTAGACAGGCCAGTCTATATAAATATCATAGTAAGCAGAAATGTGAAATGTACCTTAGCATATTAGAGGAAGACGCTGATATCTGGATTGAATTGATGCTTGAAGAATACACTTCCACAGCAGTCACGAGTAACAGCAGGAATAGGCGGTTAAAGGTTTCTAAGCTTACTTTGATTCGATGACAGTCACGAGACTGATTACTCGATCCAATCACGTTGATGGATAAAAATAAAATTAAAACAAGCATGTAATGAGAATTTAAACACTATACAACTTTATACACTTTATATATTGTCTTATTTTTTTTTAAATGTAATGTATACATTTAATATCCCTTGCATTATTCTGCCCTGACATAAAATGACTAAATAAATAAATAAGACGTTTCTCTATTCTGGCTGCCTTAATCCATTGATCTATTTTTATTTTATATTGAAAAAATCGTGGGAATTCAATAGTGGATTTGTTCTTTCACTATTAGATAAAATGGTAAATTAATTTGCTCTGGCCTCCCATGCCACTAAGTTTACCCTGCTATTATTCCAATCAAGGAAATATAAAAAGGCTTGTCACAGTTATGTGCTATTGGACAGCCCCAAGGAATGAATGAATGAATGAATGAATGAATGAATGAATGAATGAATGAATGAATGAATGAATGAATGAATGAATGAATGAATGAATGAATGAATGAATGAAATAAATATCTGGCTGTATGTTGTTAAAGTCACACTCCGGATGTTCGGGGCCTTTTTTGACCCCATATAGGATCCATAATGCCCCACTAGACCATAAAACCGATAACTTGTCATGAAAATCACAAAAATTATGAAGCAACACTATACTACAAGCACAATGTTAAATGTGCGCGCACACACACACACATATACACACACACACACACCACCATCCCCCAACATCTGCAATATGGAGCATCTGCTGGACATAGTACACAAGGAAAGCTTCTCCACAATTCTCTGCACTGTAGCACAAAGAATCTCAAGAGATCTCTCGCATGTTGCCAGTGTTTCCTTGTTAGACTTGGTTGGACCAGAATGCACAGTGCTGTGGAGAAACAGTTGTCGTACTGCTCTTGTTTAAGAACTTAAAAAACAAAAAACATTTTTAATAATACAAATATATAATTGTTTTGTTTACTTCTCATCTATACATTAATGCTGTGCTTTGGGAGATTTGAAGTACTTTTGTAGCCTATCTATTTACTGCATTACTCCTCAGCTACACCATTAGCATGCATATGAAATATAAAAAATATATATATATATATAAAAAAAAACATTCATTAATAATGATCCAAATTAAATATGAGTTGTTTCTGGATATTGATCTGTTTATTAGATGCATAATTCTGCCATCTGGTCAGAATTTGTTTTGCAGATAATATAGTTTTAGCCAGAAAGTGTAATTGCCATATACGTCCAGCAGAGGCCCTATATAGATCCATTCATTTTTCTTTTTGTGACTAACTGCTCTTTTAACAGCTTTTGTTAGGAATATATTTAATCATTTTAAAATACATTAAATCAGTATTTTTGTCAAAGTTTAGATTTTTTTTGTTTTTGTTTGAGGTCTTTTGAAGTGTCTTCTTATTGCAATTAGGCATGACGATATTTTAATTGCGGATGGATTTGGGGGGGGGGGGGGGGGTATAGAAAAAAACAACAACTTGACAACTAAACAGAATTTTACACAATTTTCACGATTTCAATTCTTGGGATTTGATTTCAATCTTGATTCAATATTGACTCTTTGGATAAATATTAGGTAGGCTACAGTAGATGGCCTACATGTTAATTTTTCTCAAGAAAAAAATATATCTCACATAATGCTGTAAACATACAGAGAGAGAGCCCTGTTAGCTGGTATTATTAAAGGTTAAAAATTAACATTTATATGTAATAGTATATAATTTGGTTTTCATTATAATAACAATTATGACACAAGTAAAAATGTAATACACATATGTAATATAGTGCACATATTTAGCAAAATACTCCTCTCTATAGCTATTTTGTCTAGTCAACTAACGTGCTGGTCAGTTAATGGCTTTCCGGAGGTAAATGTAATGTTCTGTGCCATAACTGTTCACCTGCAGTTTTATTGACCTCTTTCCATGGCTGAAAAACTCTGATTGATCGATATAATGTATGAGGCATATTTCGGTAAGTTGAATCTTTAAATAAAAAGTAACAGATGATCGGTTTACTTGAACTGAGGCGCTATAGCGATCTGTCACGTCACATTTACAAGTGCCAAAACAGTATTTATTGTCTTAATTTCGTAATAAAATGTACAGAACCTGAGAAACTAACCTGCTCTGTCTAGTCTGTCGGTGTCAGTGTCTTTGCTCCGTGATTTTTCGCTGCGTGAGAAAATGAATGTGTGGCGCGAGAGCGTTTGAAAAGTGTAAATTGCGTGAGTCTCACGCTGAATGCGTAGAGTTGACAGCCCTGCTTTTAGAAGGGGGATAAATCGACGGCAGCGTTCCTCTTTCCGACATGCTACTTCTCCATGTGAGGATTGTTTACATTAGACTAGAGTGCGCACTGCGCCGCATGCACAGTGCTTCATGTGGGGATTGTTTATCTCAGAGTGCACACGTGTTTCGCGCAGCATATACGCAGTGTTTGTTTAAGCGGTTGATGGAAAATAAGCTAATGCGCGTTCTATAAATATAAATTCTGATCTATTATTTTTCACAGTATTTTGAAGTGCTCGCGATAACAATATCGTGCATATTCATTACCGCGATTTATCGCATTACCGAATACCGGCACATGTCTAATTGCAATAATGCCACATACATTTGCAATAAATGATGTTTTATAAACAAAGTTCGGGAGGAGCACGTTCAAATAATCAATCAATCAACCAATCTATCAATCATCTCATCAAACAATTACCATGTCTATCAGCATGAGAGGAAGCATATATATATTCACTCCGTCAACTCACCTAACTTCCTTGACAGTTTCAGCATCCCTCCACCACCCCGACTCCTCACCCTTGGCTTGTTCTTTCACAGCCAGGAATACGGGGGGAGTACTCTGGGTTCGGGCCGAATACCGAGCCCGGAGCCCTCTCCTCGGACAGCACGCCAAATACGCATTTATTCTATCTGACTTATTTGTAAGTGTGAACTAGTGAATGCCACATAAGTTGCCACTAAAAGAAATACTTGATTGCAATTACATATGGATTTTCTGAATCTCTGTGGGCTTTAAGAGATTTCAGCCCTGTTGCTCAGAGGTCTTTAAAGGTCCCCTATTATGCAAAATTCACTTTTGCATGCTGTTTGGACATAAATGTGTGTTGGCAGTGTGTGTACACAACCACCCAATAGTGATAAAAATCCACTCACTCCTTTTTTATTAATCCCCATAAATCATCAGCACAGCAGTGTCTCCCAACGACCTGTTTTCAGAATGCGGCTTTAGTGACGTCACTAAAGCCACAGGCCCCGCCCACGAGTGTTGACAGACACAGCCGTTTCAACATAGACCCGCCCTGATCGTGTTCACAGCGAGTTGGACACATCCGCCATTGCTGCACTGACGAGAATGTCTCCCAAGCGTTGTAGGTGTTGTGTGGCTGGATGTATTAATCCACATAGCTCTCTCTATTTACTCCCGAAATCTGAGGCAGCCGCTGAAGACGGGGTGGAATTATTTTGTTTTTAAAGAAAATGCTCCCTCAACTCTACCGAAATTTGTTTATGTACTTGCGCACTTCTTATAACTTACTGTGTTTACTCAGTTCTTACGGTGATTTTCTGGAGTAAAACTGACGCTTCATCTTTTGTGTTATGTACAATAAACTTTATTAAACTCATCAGTATATGTTTGATCATCATTCGGACCTGGTCTGAAACAGCAGACTTGTAGGCTATTAATAATGGATACATACAAGCAAATGACAAATACGTTATAACCGTAATTAAACTACTAAACTATACCCGTTCCATCTCTATACAGCACTCTGACTTTGTAGGCATTATTGTCCGACTCAGGGTCGAAATGAACACCGTTACTGAGTGTTTCTGATATAATCATCATTCCGTGAGATGAAATTGTCCTGAGAGACTGAGCGCGAGCTCATGAAGCTCCGCCCCCTGGGCCGTGCAGCAGCAGCTTATTTGCATTTAAAGGGCACACACTAAACAGCCCGTTTTTCTGAGCCCCAAAAAATGACAATTTAAACATACTGTAAAAAATGATCTGTTGGGTATTTTGAGCTAAAACTTCACGTACACTCTGGGGACATCAGAGGCTTATTTTACGTCTTGTGAAAAGGGCCATAATAGGGGACCTTTAAGAAGAGGAAGGTCTCTTTTAAGTCTCTGTTGTGTGATCAAACAACCTCTGGTGTTATCTTTGTGGTTTTCCTTGTATGAATGAATCACGATGTCTCGTACTTTTTTTTCTTTTTTTTCTCACTCTTCAGTGTATGAACCTGGACACAATTCATCTTCACACTCCGGCTCTAAAATGCAGATCTTCTCTCATCACCTCTGCAGATTTCCCCCTCTTAATGGTCCTGCTTTAAAACTATTTACCTAGTTATTTCTTTTTTTTAATGCTGTAACAAAACTATGTGTTGTTCCACTTGATCATTTCTAAATACAACTTTTAAAGCCTGTTTTGTAATTGTATTGTCAGTCATTGTATTTAGTCTTGAACAGAAGATTACAACTCAAAAATGTGTAATGGTAAAAACTAGACAAATTTTTTCATATTTGCATAGTGTCTTATCTGACTGCAATGTGGTGCAGCGGTTTGAACACTGGGAACAGTTTCATAATGTCTCGTCTCAGGGTTTGAAAATTAACTTTTTCTCTCACCAGACAATTTGGCTACAAAATGTTTAAAGGAGAACTCCGGTCAATTTTAACATTGAGCTCATTTTTTTTGTACATTTGGAGTGCTGTCAATACAGAGAACAACAACAAAAATCGGTGTTGCCTACACGGTGTTATCCTCTGTTTAAAATTTGCACCCTGTTGACTTCAATGGGGCACGTTTTAAACCTGCTTTTAGCCTCTTAACATCCTTGATGTGTCATTACAAGTGCACCAGCCATGTGAGTGATTCCTTCGGAGTGAACGCGGGTCAATCTGACTACAGTAGATGTGAAAGATATGAATAAAAATGATGTTTATTCAGCCAGCGCACATACCTGTATTTACATCCTGTTTATGGTCGAAGTCCATAGTAATCGATTGTCGAGTTCACGCGCGTGATCATAGGTACTAAACCAATGCGCGTGAACTCGACAATCGATTACTATGGACTTCGACCGAAAACAGGATGTAAATCCTGAATAAACATCATTTTTATTCATATCTTTCACATCTACTGCAGTCAGATTGACCCGCGTTCACTCTGAAGGAATCACTCACATGACCTGTGCACTTGTAATGACACATCAAGGATGTTAAGAGGCTAAAAGCAGGTTTAAAACGTGCCCCATTGAAGTCAACAGGGTGCAAATTTTAAAAAGAGGATAACACCGTGTAGGCAACACCGATTTTTGTCGTTGTTCTCTGTATTGACAGCACTCCAAATGTACAAAAAAATGAGCTCAATGTTAAAATTGACCGGAGTTCTCCTTTAAGTTATCGGCCATTCAGAACTTCTACAGTGTTATCGCTAGTGTTGTCAAAGTACCGGTACTTCGGTACCAAGTCGGTGCTGAAAATGTGACGATACCAGCATTTCTGTAGTACCGGGTATAATCGGTACCCACTAATAGGAGCTGCTTTAAGTCGCTTCCGTGTTTTTATCTAAACGTGTGACATGATGAAATTCATCTCCAGAGCCACTCTGAGAGTCACTTCATGAGCATTTTACCGTTTAATTTGAGAAAAAACTATCATAATATCTCACACACACACAGAAACTCAAAGCGGCAACCCGTCAAAATAAAAGTTCGGTTTAACTTGACGAAATTGACAGAAATAATTATATTAGGCTACTGTACAGTAGATTTAGCTACGTCTCCATGGGATTTTTTTTTATAAGCAATATTTACGTTTAAACAGCATGTAGCCTTTAATGCTTATGTATTACTTACTTATGATTACCGTCATAAATAAAGTAACTGAATTGAATTTCATATTTTTTTCAAATAGTTAAATAAAATAGAAAAGTAGTTCCAACAGATTTTGCTGTGGTACCGAAATTGGTACCGGAACCGTAAAATTTTAATGGTATCGGTGCCACTCGACCTGTCAGTCAACTCGTCACCGTTATATGCGCCTGCCACTCGACCAGTCACCGTTGTATGCGCCTGCCATTCAACCCGTCACCGTTATAGGCGCCTGCCACTCGACCAGTCACCATTACAGTCACCGTTATATGCGCCTGCCACTCATGCCCGTAATTGAGCGCGTCTAGTGGCTCTTACTAAGCGTCGCACCAGCCACAAGATCTCTCACCCCCAATTTCCACCGGCTGCGTTACGGCTCCGGCACGGCGGCGGAGTCAATAGGTTTCCATTAAAGTCAATGAGTGTATTTCCACTGAATGCGGTACAGCTGCGTTCCGACTCCGGCGATCCGCAGCCCTCCGGAGCAGATACGCAGAGCTTCTATTTTTGCCGGATGCCGGAGAGCTCCGCAGCAATTCAGCACTTATATCGCGCGATCATACGTGAATTTGCGAGATCTCGTGGGTCCTTGTGACTTCAGCTGTCAGTCATGACCGCAGCCGTTCCGCATCTGGTGGAAATTGGGGGTCACAGTTTAGATCAACCAGACACTCCTATTGATGCACATGTGCAAACAGACAGTAAAATACTGCTCTTATTTGCCATCTTATCTTACATTTTATTCGCTCTTTTTGACTCCGATTGACACGCTGAAGCGAAAAGCAGACGAAGAGTCTTCACTACATCGATTTGTTTGTTTTATAGGCTATTTTATTTCATTTTATTTACAGAATATTGCAGAATATCAATTTAAGGATGAGGTCTTTGAATTTGCATCAGCGAGAACTGCAAAACAAACAAAAAAACTTGTTCAGGCAAAGAACAAAATTTTATTTTAATAATTCAAATAAATAGAAATTAGTGCATGGGTTTTTACCAATCGGTGACTCTACCAGTGGCCGTTAAAAAATCAACACCGGTACGGCAAATCCAACACAAATGGACTCATTTATTGAATTTAGAGCGTGAAATTGACAGCATTTTAATGATTAATCTAAAATGTTAAAATAAAAGAGAGGACACGGCAACGTTTTGCACTTCGTTGTTATTTTGCCAGTTTTTCGCACAAACATCTAATGCAAAAGATGGGAGCTATAAGACATTAATAACTTGGTTGACACAATTTCTACATAGACCTTTATCAGAATATCGATCACAAGTAGCCTAATAATTATGATCTACCATAACAACAATTTGCAAAAAAAAAAAGTAAATAAAATAAATTCAAATAGATAGGCCTAGGCTATAAAACAAACAAACTGATGTAGTGAGGAATCTTTGTCTGCTTTTCCCTTCAGTAAAGTATCAGGCAGTAAAAGTGAGAGATTTTGAGGCAGGCGCGACGCTTTATTATGGACAAAAAGAGCGAATAAAATATAAGATAAGATGGAGCAGTATTTTACTGTCTCTTTGCACATGTGCACCAATCGGAGTGTCTGGTAGATTTAAACAGTGAGAGATCTTGAGGCAGGTGTGACGCTGATAGGTAACGTGACGCGCGTTGGTTCACAGACATGTTCGAGAAGGTTATCTGTTTGGGTGATCGGTGTAAGATGGGGTTCTCTTAAAGAGAGTTGGGAAATGAAGGAGGAAGTTCCAGTACTATGTCTTTGTGAGGTTTCTACAGCTTCTATAGTATCAGAGTCTATACATTATTTTCTCAACACATTCTCACTAACAACTCGTCTGAACGCTTTGTCAGGACTGCTTGGTGTCACTTTGTAACACACTGGGACCCCTTCAGTGTTCAAAAACTATTACAAACTCTCAGTCTCTCTCACATGCACACCAGCCAGGATGATTCTTACTGGTCCACTTACTTGAGTTTGTCCAGTGTGCAGTCTGGATGGTTCATTGTATCAGAGAGCAGCTTCACTCCTGATTCTCCTGGGTGATTGTAGCTCAGGTCCAGCTCTCTCAGGTGTGAAGGGTTTGAACTCAGAGCTGAAGCCAGAGCAGCACAACCTTCTTCTGTCACCAAACACTGAGATAATCTACAACAACAGTAAGTGTTCATGTCAGTGTGCTTCATTTTTAGAGAATATACACTACAATAAACAACACGGCTCTTCAACCCATCGATTATCTTTACAAGGACCTCTGATTGATTACAATTAGTGATGTTGAGATTACCCAATTTCAAAATTGACCGTGATTACAATGGTCACGTTATTAACCCTCTGGGGACCAAAAACGCGCCTGCGCGTTTTGCTCGTTTTTTTTTTTAGCAATGAAAAATAAACACAAAATGCTCTGTTAATTTTGATCTTTCATTTTCGTGTAATACATCAATCGATCCTGTTCAGTTTCTATTTTTTTTCTGTATACTCACAATAAAAATAAAGTGTTTTGCTTTTTGACAAATAAAGAAAAACTAACATTTTAACATTTAATAGCTAACTATTTCTGCCTTCTCTCTGTCAGTAAACTCCCATTTGAAACGCGTTCGAAAATGATCTATAACTCCGCGAAAATTCAGTCAAACAGGGAAACAGACCCACGGGCATAAAGCTTGAGATCGCAGCTTTTAAATGAAGTAATTTATATAAAAAACAAATATTATCAGCTTCTGTAATCTGTATAAAAAGAGAGCGACTCCAGTCGAGCTCATTACGAGATGATTCACAGTAATTTGACCACGCCCCGGAGAGCGCGTGCTATTCAAACGCAAATTCTGAGAAACATTTCAGTCTGTGAAACGCCCCCACATCAGTTGTAAACAAAGAGGCATAATATAGCCTACCTTATGGAGAAAATTTTCCGTGCTGATATGAGGAGCAGATCCCGCTGAGGAGTGAGGTAGGCTAAGTTATCCTTTCTCAAGTGTTAATGTGGAATAACGTTATGGAATAACGTTAGTGTAGGCCTATGTAAACAAAAAGATGAATCGCGTTTCTATAAAATGAATCGTGTTTCTGTGAGATGAATGAAGGGTACATATTTGTAAAGACTGTTTAGCCTAAATATGAATCGCGTTTCTGTGAGATGAATGAAGGGTACTTGTAAAGACTGTTTAGCCTAAATATGAATCGCGTTTCTGTGAGATGAATGAAGGGTAGGCTACATATTTGTAAAGACTGTTTAGCCTAAATATGAATCGCGTTTCTGTGAGATGAATGAAGGGTACATATTTGTAAAGACTGTTTAGCCTAAATATGAATCGCGCGTCTGTGTGTGACAGAATAAACTGCTTTGCTAGAGCCTACTGAGATGAGTAAAAATCGACTGAAATATGTTGAAATAAAATGTATTTGTATAAGCAACGTATTAAACTGCAAATTAACATTTATAGGCTATGCCCTAATATTTCATAAAAACAACGTTACAGTCAGGCGAAGTATGAAAGACAACATTTTGTTGACTAGATTTGGGTACAGTTTTTACTGTAGAATATACTGTCACATCAAATAAGCTTTTCTGCTCATATATATAAAATACTATTTTGTCAAAAATAAAGTCATAGACTAAGATGTTCCAATGTTGGCTATATTCAAACTAATGAATACATATGATAAAATGTAGGCCTATAATCTTTTTTTTTTTTTTTACAAAGAAAGAGTACTTTTTTGCAGAAATATTGCTGAAATTGTAATTATTGTTGTAATTGTAACCTTTTTAATAAAATAGCAAAACATATTTACAAGATAGATGTAAGCAAAATCTTAAATGGTCAATATAAGTCTTCTTCAAAATATATATTTTGTCCTTGCATTGTGGCTCAGTCAGTGTCACACCTGAATGAATGGCTAATTATGCAGAGTCATTATGCAGAGTGGGTGGGACTAAGGTGTAAACTACTCCTCCCCCTCGCATATTGGCTTTCCAAGCAAAACCTGTTTTACACCATTTAAATCAATGTATTTTTTTTTTTTTTGTGAACGATAAAGCAAGACTATTTTCACATAATTTTGAAGCTAGAACTCGAAGAGAAAACATCCATTAGTCAAAAGTCTTGTGGGCACATATTTTGTATGAGTTTTGTGGTCTTATTTCAGCAACTTTCATTTTAATTTTTTTAAATAACCACGCATAAACATTATTCTCTTAAAAATACAAACATCTACATACATGTTGCTCGCATATTATGGTAGGCCTGTTTGTGCTATATAGAGTGAATTTACACCTTTGCCATTAACATGTTTATAAATAACTGAAAAAAGCACAAATGTCAGAGCATGTCAGAACATCTCAAGGGCCCCAAAAACAGCTTGGTCCCCAGAGGGTTAAACAATAAGAATTTTATTTAAAATAAATAAATAAATAATTAGTCTTTCAAACTTGTGTGTGGCGTGCCCTCTGTCTGGATACTCTGTGAGGTTGTTACTATAGTAGCTGAGTTCACAAGGTGATTGTCTAGGTAAGGCAGGGTGCGTGCAAATCAACTTTCAGCACATGTGAAACTCTCAAATTGAAAACATGGTGGAACAATGCAATCTCTTGTACTTGCCGAAGAAGCTATTTTAATAAGCTATTGTGGAATTCTGGCTATCTAAACATGATTCAGGAGTAGTTGAAGACAGGTATGCAATATGCAAAACATTTAGATGAAAAGTGTCAGCAAAAGCGGAGAACACATCTAATATGTACAGCACCTGAGGGATCATCACCATCCACGCCCAGATGAAGGTAATCATTTTACAAACATAATAAATAGCCTGTTACTTACTCCTATCAAATAATCGCTATGAGCTTTGTTATTTTGATAAGAACAAGGTCTTAACTTTCAAATGAAACATTTTGACACTCTTTAATGCATATGACAGATCTCTATAGCCGTATATATGTTTAAGCAGAAACATGGAGCGCACCTGAACTGATCATCTCTGTATCTGTGCATCTCTGCACCTGAACTGATCATTGTACTACTAGTTTGTCATGAACGCTACCTCTGAAAATCCTCCCGTCTGCCACCAGTGGTCTCCCTCATCGGAGTATTAGCACTTGGACTACAAATCTCAGAACTCGCATACCTGGACTGATTGCACAAACATTTGTTCTCTATTTTATGGACTAGGCTATTTAAGCACTGAGCACGCTAAGCAAAGTGTGAAGTCTTGTTTTGCCATGGGTAACATTTCTGAGCTTTTTCACCAAAATTGACCAATTCATCAATTTAGAGATCCATATTGAAAATCTCATTTACTCTCAGAAACCAAACAGATTCTCTAATCCACTTAACCAAGCAAACTTCCCTATGGATGACACTGAACCCATGCAGATAGGATGAACACATCTGTCCACAAAGGAACGAGAACACAAGAACATCTAGGCACAGGAACAGTTTCTTCCCACAGGCCATTTCCCTTCTGAACAGTTAACATACCTTCCAAGGCATATTCATACTAATCAAAATACTGTAAATATGTTCATAATCTGTAAATGTTTATTCTGACTAAACCCAACTGTGGCCTTATACTTTTTTCATATTTTTTCATTTATATTTTTATTCCTAGAATTTGTATAACTATGTTTCTTGTTGTATTTGTATATGTGCACTGGAAGCTTCAGTACCAAGAAAAAACCATTGTGTATGCAAGCACACTTGGCAATAAAGCTCTTTCTGATTCTGAACATGTCCACATAAGATGATACCGAATATACATATTCGGTTTAAATCGCTTATGTTTACATGAACATTCGCTTGTGCAGAGCCGCGGGTCTTCCTCGCATCCGTTTATCTTACATCTAACAACTCAGCGACTAATTGTAATCAGCAGCAACTGCAATATAAACAAGATTAATAAACGCTTGCTTTTAGTCATTGACAAACTCTGGCAGGACAAACACAAACATCAAACACAACTCTGGCAGGAATTAGGAAAAACAACACACAAACCATCTGTCTATGATAGAGCAAAAACTAAACTAAAAAGTTCTGCGCATGGTCACCTGACCAAAGCTGCGATTTGATTGGCTGTCTGTTGCGTGATTGGAGCATGATCACTATGTCGGCTTGTTCTGTATAATTGTTGGATGTATAATACTGGTATCCAGCAGATGGCGCTGCTGACCTCCTCTTCTACAGTCATACTTGCACACAGCAAAGTCTTCTAGACATCCCCTTTCTACAGCCACAATCCATTCTTCAACAACCTTGGTCACACATTGCTATGGATTTTGTCACTGATCTCCTGGCCTCCCAGGGTAACACCAATATACTACAGTCATGAATGTTTTTCTAAGGCATGTCAATTAACACATCTACGTAAGCTCCCAACAGCTTTCGAAACAGTAGAACATTTCATCCACTACATGTTTCACTATCATGTACTACCTGAAGATATTGTCTCAGACCGGGGTTCCCAGTTCACATCTCGGGTCTGGACAGCCTTCCACCAATTCAATTTAAATATAAGCCTCACCTCAGGATATCACTCACAATCAAACATCAAAGCGAAAACCTAAACCCAGAACTCACAAGGTTTCTTAGATTATACTGTCAACAGAATCGGTCGGACTGGAGCAGCTTCTTACGCTGGGCTGAATATGCTCAAAATTCCCTTAAGAAACCCTCCACTGGCATTACCCCTTTCCAATGTGTCCTGGGATTTCAAACACCTCTATTTCCCTGGTCAAGGGAACCCTCTGAGTTACTGGCCATTAATGACTGGCTCTGACAGAGCAAGACAGTGTGGAACCAAACACACGTCCAGCGTCAACGTGCAGCAAAAAGATAGAAGAAACAAGCTTATCATCACCATCGTTCCAACCCCAATTATGTATTTTTTTGTGTATTTGTGTAATTATGTATCTTGATTTTTCACTTGATTCTGTGAGTCGGGGTGAACACCTGTGAACAACCCAATTAGGCAGCACTAATCGAGTCTCATGAATGTAGTCACACTTTTGTTAAGTAAAAAATTACATTGTGGTTTGTTTTTCACCAAATACTGTCAAATGCCCCCCAGAACACTTGGAATATATGACACGTGTTTCATGTGACCATTGATACTTTTGCCTCTTTTCTTAGCTTGATGCTGTTCGCTATTCACTCCCATTATGTGAATGGGTGTGAGCTGGAATTATTATTTTTTATTATCCTTCTATAGTCCAAAAAAAAAGAAGGGCACACTGCATTAGGAAAGCAGCAGGGTGAGTAAATGATCACTTAATTTTTGGGTGAACTATCCTTTTAAGTGAGTTGCATAGAATATTAGAATATAACACAATGACATATATATATACACATATATGACAGCTTACTATTATTTTGCCCAGATCAGATGAAATCCCCTTAAATACCTCAATTTGTTGAGTTGACAGTTTGGACTCTTAAGTCCAATAGAGAGCAGCCTCACTCCTGAATCCTGCAGGCCATTGTTACTCAGGTCCAGCTCTCTCAGGGAGTTTGATGATTGTAGAACTGAAGACACAAATTCACAGTGCTGATCACTGAGATTACAGTCTGTTAATCTGAAAAAAATAGAGGACTCTGATTAATGCTGGTGTCCCCACCAGATCGCACGACTTTCTTGGTTAACCAAGTTCAACATAAAAGATCATTGATTGTCACATTGATCACATTGATTGTATGTGTATAATGTTTTATTTCCTTGTTTATACAATCCTTTATAGTGGAAAAAAGAGTCTTGTTAGTTGAATAGTGTCATTTGAAATAATTTTTTTTATTTTTGTTGGACTTTTTGCCTTATTGATTGATAGTAGGGGTGTAACGGTACGCAAAATCACGGTTCGGTACGTACCTCGGTTTTAAAGTCACGGTTCGGTTTATTTTCGGTACAGTAAGGGAAAGAAATGCAAACATTAAACTGCAGGTTGTTTATTACTATAAACTTTTTTTTAACAATTTGTTTACACTTTTTTGAACACTTTTTAATAAAACATATAAAATAAAAAAAAGAATAAGAAATAAAATACTGCTGCAAAGTTCTCCACTAAATAAAATACTCTCAGTCTCAAACCAATATCACATAATAAAATAATGAAAAATATAAATAAATAACTATGATTACAGTGCTGCATTACCAATCCCAGCTTGTAGGCCTACTCATATTTAAAAATTAAGGCTGGGAATCGATTAAAAAAATGAACTAATTAATTGCACAATTTGCTGTAATTAATTGCAATTCCTCCAAGCTTGTAAATTATCAATAATTAAACTTAGAATCACCTAATTAAATGAAACACCGGGGAAAAAAAGGAACAGAAAATAGCCCTATATTAAAATAATATTAAACATAAATATATCAATGTATTATTATTTTTCAGTAATCAATCAACATAATCAATTTAAGATTTTTTTTTTATATATATATTTTTCTAATTATCAAAATAAAATATAGTCCTACAAAGCTATTATTACCAGAGCATGTGATCAGAGCCTAAGTGTACCATTGTTGCCAGCATGACTATACCAGCTCAGCAAACAGAAGTCTACTACTGAGAAATTTCACGTTATTTGAGCGGACTTTGCTTTTCCAGTGCGTGATCGGTACATGATTGGAGTGTTTGGGCCGTTAACGACAGAGCAGAACGCGCAGTGCAAACACGGAGTCGAACATTGAACATTGAGCAGAGAGCGCAGACAGACACACACACACACACACACACACACACGCAGAACGGAGAGTGCGGCGGCGCACACGGAGCAGAAAAGCTTTTTTTCGCCCTGCAGTCGATTTCATTGGTTTAGGTTACAGTGACCATTATGACAGTGACGACGGGTAAAACTTTAGAATCAGCTGCAGGGCGGGATTTGCGCTGAACGCGGATTTTTCACTTGATTCTGTGAGTCGGGGTGAACACCTGTGAACAACCCAATTAGGCAGCACTAATCGAGTCTCATGAATGTAGTCACACTTTTGTTAAGTAAAAAATTACATTGTGGTTTGTTTTTCACCAAATACTGTCAAATGCCCCCCAGAACACTTGGAATATATGACACGTGTTTCATGTGACCATTGATACTTTTGCCTCTTTTCTTAGCTTGATGCTGTTCGCTATTCACTCCCATTATGTGAATGGGTGTGAGCTGGAATTATTATTTTTTATTATCCTTCTATAGTCCCAAAAAAAAGAAGGGCACACTGCATTAGAAAAGCAGCAGGGTGAGTAAATGATCACTTAATTTTTGGGTGAACTATCCTTTTAAGTGAGTTGCATAGAATATTAGAATATAACACAATGACATATATATATATATATATATATATATATATATATATACACATATATGACAGCTTACTATTATTTTGCCCAGATCAGATGAAATCCCCTTAAATACCTCAATTTGTTGAGTTGACAGTTTGGACTCTTAAGTCCAATAGAGAGCAGCCTCACTCCTGAATCCTGCAGGCCATTGTTACTCAGGTCCAGCTCTCTCAGGGAGTTTGATGATTGTAGAACTGAAGACACAACTTCACAGTGCTGATCACTGAGATAACAGTCTGTTAATCTGAAAAAAATAGAGGACTCTGATTAATGCTGGTGTCCCCACCAGATCGCACGACTTTCTTGGTTAACCAAGTTCAACATAAAAGATCATTGATTGTCACATTGATCACATTGATTGTATGTGTATAATGTTTTATTTCCTTGTTTATACAATCCTTTATAGTGGAAAAAAGAGTCTTGTTAGTTGAATAGTGTCATTTGAAATAATTTTTTTTATTTTTGTTGGACTTTTTGCCTTATTGATTGATAGTAGGGGTGTAACGGTACGCAAAATCACGTTTCGGTACGTACCTCGGTTTTAAAGTCACGGTTCGGTTTATTTTCGGTACAGTAAGGGAAAGAAATGCAAACATTAAACTGCAGGTTGTTTATTACTATAAACTTTTTTTTAACAATTTGTTTACACTTTTTTGAACACTTTTTAATAAAACATATAAAATAAAAAAAAGAATAAGAAATAAAATACTGCTGCAAAGTTCTCCACTAAATAAAATACTCTCAGTCTCAAACCAATATCACATAATAAAATAATGAAAAATATAAATAAATAACTATGATTACAGTGCTGCATTACCAATCCCAGCTTGTAGGCCTACTCATATTTAAAAATTAAGGCTGGGAATCGATTAAAAAAATGAACTAATTAATTGCACAATTTGCTGTAATTAATTGCAATTCCTCCAAGCTTGTAAATTATCAATAATTAAACTTAGAATCACCTAATTAAATGAAACACCGGGGAAAAAAAGGAACAGAAAATAGCCCTATATTAAAATAATATTAAACATAAATATATCAATGTATTATTATTTTTCAGTAATCAATCAACATAATCAATTTAAGATTTTTTTTTTATATATATATTTTTCTAATTATCAAAATAAAATATAGTCCTACAAAGCTATTATTACCAGAGCATGTGATCAGAGCCTAAGTGTACCATTGTTGCCAGCATGACTATACCAGCTCAGCAAACAGAAGTCTACTACTGAGAAATTTCACGTTATTTGAGCGGACTTTGCTTTTCCAGTGCGTGATCGGTACATGATTGGAGTGTTTGGGCCGTTAACGACAGAGCAGAACGCGCAGTGCAAACACGGAGTCGAACATTGAACATTGAGCAGAGAGCGCAGACAGACACACACACACACACACACACACACACGCAGAACGGAGAGTGCGGCGGCGCACACGGAGCAGAAAAGCTTTTTTTCGCCCTGCAGTCGATTTCATTGGTTTAGGTTACAGTGACCATTATGACAGTGACGACGGGTAAAACTTTAGAATCAGCTGCAGGGCGGGATTTGCGCTGAACGCGGATTTTTCACTTGATTCTGTGAGTCGGGGTGAACACCTGTGAACAACCCAATTAGGCAGCACTAATCGAGTCTCATGAATGTAGTCACACTTTTGTTAAGTAAAAAATTACATTGTGGTTTGTTTTTCACCAAATACTGTCAAATGCCCCCCAGAACACTTGGAATATATGACACGTGTTTCATGTGACCATTGATACTTTTGCCTCTTTTCTTAGCTTGATGCTGTTCGCTATTCACTCCCATTATGTGAATGGGTGTGAGCTGGAATTATTATTTTTTATTATCCTTCTATAGTCCCAAAAAAAAGAAGGGCACACTGCATTAGAAAAGCAGCAGGGTGAGTAAATGATCACTTAATTTTTGGGTGAACTATCCTTTTAAGTGAGTTGCATAGAATATTAGAATATAACACAATGACATATATATATATATATATATATATATATATACACATATATGACAGCTTACTATTATTTTGCCCAGATCAGATGAAATCCCCTTAAATACCTCAATTTGTTGAGTTGACAGTTTGGACTCTTAAGTCCAATAGAGAGCAGCCTCACTCCTGAATCCTGCAGGCCATTGTTACTCAGGTCCAGCTCTCTCAGGGAGTTTGATGATTGTAGAACTGAAGACACAACTTCACAGTGCTGATCACTGAGATTACAGTCTGTTAATCTGAAAAAAATAGAGGACTCTGATTAATGCTGGTGTCCCCACCAGATCGCACGACTTTCTTGGTTAACCAAGTTCAACATAAAAGATCATTGATTGTCACATTGATCACATTGATTGTATGTGTATAATGTTTTATTTCCTTGTTTATACAATCCTTTATAGTGGAAAAAAGAGTCTTGTTAGTTGAATAGTGTCATTTGAAATAATTTTTTTTATTTTTGTTGGACTTTTTGCCTTATTGATTGATAGTAGGGGTGTAACGGTACGCAAAATCACGGTTCGGTACGTACCTCGGTTTTAAAGTCACGGTTCGGTTTATTTTCGGTACAGTAAGGGAAAGAAATGCAAACATTAAACTGCAGGTTGTTTATTACTATAAACTTTTTTTTAACAATTTGTTTACACTTTTTTGAACACTTTTTAATAAAACATATAAAATAAAAAAAAGAATAAGAAATAAAATACTGCTGCAAAGTTCTCCACTAAATAAAATACTCTCAGTCTCAAACCAATATCACATAATAAAATAATGAAAAATATAAATAAATAACTATGATTACAGTGCTGCATTACCAATCCCAGCTTGTAGGCCTACTCATATTTAAAAATTAAGGCTGGGAATCGATTAAAAAAATGAACTAATTAATTGCACAATTTGCTGTAATTAATTGCAATTCCTCCAAGCTTGTAAATTATCAATAATTAAACTTAGAATCACCTAATTAAATGAAACACCGGGGAAAAAAAGGAACAGAAAATGGCCCTATATTAAAATAATATTAAACATAAATATATCAATGTATTATTATTTTTCAGTAATCAATCAACATAATCAATTTAAGATTTTTTTTTTATATATATATTTTTCTAATTATCAAAATAAAATATAGTCCTACAAAGCTATTATTACCAGAGCATGTGATCAGAGCCTAAGTGTACCATTGTTGCCAGCATGACTATACCAGCTCAGCAAACAGAAGTCTACTACTGAGAAATTTCACGTTATTTGAGCGGACTTTGCTTTTCCAGTGCGTGATCGGTACATGATTGGAGTGTTTGGGCCGTTAACGACAGAGCAGAACGCGCAGTGCAAACACGGAGTCGAACATTGAACATTGAGCAGAGAGCGCAGACAGACACACACACACACACACACACACACACACACACACACACACACACACACACACACACACACACACACGCAGAACGGAGAGTGCGGCGGCGCACACGGAGCGGAAAAGCTTTTTTTCGCCCTGCAGTCGATTTCATTGGTTTAGGTTACAGTGACCATTATGACAGTGACGACGGGTAAAACTTTAGAATCAGCTGCAGGGCGGGATTTGCGCTGAACGCGGAGAGTTCCGCCACTTAATATGTTCGTGTGGAAACACAAAAATGTACCTATGTTCCGCACACAAAATATTGCATTCGGTCATTCGGTACACACGTGCACCGAACCGAAAGCCCTGTACCGAAACGGTCCGGTACGAATACACGTACCGTTACACCCCTAATTGATACTGTGACACAAAGATGGGAGAGAAAGGAACATGATCAGGAAGGGACCTTGAATCAGACCGAATCGCTGTCATGTATTTTTCAATTTTATTTGTATTCCAATTTTCACTATACACATTGTTTTAATGCTGCAATTAACCTCTGATTATAGTGGTTCAAAACCTTGCTTTTAACCCTGGGTAAAGGAACGTTTCACATTTGTGAGTTAGAAGTGGGATTAGCACCACTTCTTACACAGAGTAATGAAACCCTGGTCCAGAGCAGGATTAGAGTCGCTTTTGTGCTGTTAATCCCACATTGCGGTGCAAAACTTGCACAGTGTGAAACGATACAGTGTTAGAGTGTTATGGCTAGATGCAGTGTTGTGCCAGTTCATACTTAAAAAGAACTAGCTCAAAGTTCAGTTCACACAGATGATAATGAACTAGGTCATGTTCATAGTTAATTTTTTTTTTTAAATGAACTAAGTTCACATATCTAAAAATGAACTAGTTCACGTTCATTTGTTAAATTCTTTTTAAGATAGGCCACTATCTTACTCAATAGAACCTCTTTACCATCCATTACCAGCTGCAAATCACTGCCACTCCAAAACTAATCAAAATTATTGTACCAATAGCCACGTTTCCATTACAGATTTGCGCAAATGTTTTGCGCTATTATCTAAATATCGATAAAAACGATTGCGAAATGACGGTTTTTCCATTAACCGATGTTATGCGACTAAAACGTCTTTTTTTTCTCGCGCGATAAGTCATTCCAAAAATCACGGCAACGGACGTTGGTTTATATCACAGCCACTGCATTAGACATTATTATTATTATTAATGGAAGGAGACGTGGCGTGTTATACAAGCATTAATGGCAGGGAAAGACCCTTATAATGCGAAGGACACATATAGCCTAGGATTTTCTGGGTGTTTCGCCCTCATTTCTGCTCCGAGGTTTTGATTGTGGCATTTCTTTGAGATTTAGAATCCAGTAGCCTATTAGGCTATAGCCTATTGTTTCTTTTATGAATTTAATAAAGAACTCTGTCTCGTATTCTGTCCAAACGATCCATGTAGGCTACTTTTATGTCCATTAGTTTTCCCTTTTTTAACCCGTAATTGAAAAACGAAAAATGAACGGTTGTTGTCTTTTTAAAACGCAAAGTTGAACACCAATTTTTTTTATTTGAACTGGCTACACCAGCTGCTGCGCAAAAAAGTAAATATCGACGAATTTTCAGATGTTTGTTTATGACTTTTTGCCCCTTTATTGAACATTTAAAATATTCACAAATTAATATGGAAAACATGTCGATTTTACTGGTTTTCTAAGGCCAAATTAGAACCTGGAATTTATGTTTTTCCCGCAGTGCTGAATGAGAAGAGCCATTAATATTATTAATAAACTATTGTTTTGGCTAAAATCACATCTCCATCTCCGCTGTTAAGCAGATGCGCTTTTAGAGAGAAATGCACATTTCATACGGATTAATCAGAAGGTATTAGCTTTTTAAAGTGGACATTTGAAGCTTTAGCCTACATAGGCTATATTTTGTTTCAGTTTTCGCGCTCCAGTTTACAGAGATCATGAAAGTGCGTCTGATATTGTTTTCTTTTATTTTACAAAAGCACAACGTTTTATTGTTATTGTGAGTTTACACAAATAAAAGTAGTTGAGAATAATGTATTATTATTTTCTGTATGACCAGAAATGATAGAGTATTTTAAGTCGTTTACACTGTTGATAGGAAAATGCAAGTGTTCGCGCCCTCGCCTCCGTGCCATGCAGTGCGCGCTCCACATTTAGCTTTGTTCCTTTTTTGCATAAAAGCGTCTTTTAAATATAGCCTATTAAATGTTATAATAAAATAATATAAAATTATTATTATTTGCGTAGCTATACATGGACCCCAAACACACCGCGTCTTCTAAGTCAGGTGACTGTAAATGCGCAAAAACTGTTTGCATTGCGGTTTTGCGAAATATTCCTTTTTCGAATTGCCTGAAAAACCACCTCATGCGAGCGCAAAAACTTTTTTTCGATAAACGGGAGTTTTTGCGAAATTGACGTGTTTCCATTGTGCGTATTTTCAATTCGCAATTTCAATTTGAGCAATTTGAAGGGTAATGGAAACGCGGCTAATTATTATAGCCAGGAGAAAAATAATGTTGAGATAGAGAATCGCGTGAACTAGTACTAGCACTAGCCATGCTGGACCATCAAGGTGTTTGCCATAAACAGTGTCGTAAAACCTGACTTTTCAAATGAGCGTGAACGTGAACTGCGCGTGCTGCTCATTCCTGCCAGAGTGAGCGCCGCTCTCATTCACGTTCATTGTATGAAAAGTGATTCTTTCAGTTCAGCGTTCGGTGAAAATATGAACGCGTTCAGTGAACGTCGTTCTTTGAACGCGTTCAGGCCAAGGTTATAATCGTTAACGAAAACGAACGAAAAAACGAAAACTAGGTGGGAAAAAACATTGTCGTTAACTGAAATAAAAATAAAAACGAGGCATTACAAAAAAACGATAACTAACTAAAACTGTAATGTGTGTTTGGCAAAACTAACTAAAATAAAATAAAATTATAGAGTAAATGTCCTTAGTTTTCATCTTTGTCAAGGTCTTTCATTTTTTAACGCTATTTAAAACATGCTGCATTTCCTTTCCCTGCTCTCCCTCCGTCTCTCTGTCTCTCACATGCGCGCGCGCGCACACACAAACACACACACACACACACACACACACACACACACACACACACACACACACACACACACACACACACACACACACACACACACACACACACACACACAGCCCCTCCCCTCCGTGCACACCGCGTCTCCATGAGAACGAGTGTTAGTTCGATGTTGAAAGCAAGTTCGCGAAAGGTTGGTATCTCTATCTCGTGAACACCTTTACACAATCACACATTAAAAAGTGGTCTAAAAATATTTTAAATTCTGAATATAATTTTGTCAGTGTGTTAATGTCGACCCGAGAAGCGATTGCGCCTTCTTTAGGAAGTTAACTAGTCGCAAGTTTGAGGTAAAATGCACTTTTTGGTTGTGGTTGTCGATGTCAAAACACTAACGTTATATAAGCTGCGATTCAAATATTAATGTTATGTAATTTTTTGAATAATTTGAATAGTTTAGTTTATTTCAGACAGACAACTTAATTTCAACACAGTTGAGCTAACAAACAACAGCATAAGTTATTTACAGCAGTCTGAAACAAGTGTAGGCCTACTTTTACACATATAATAACCCAAATCACAAAAAAAGACTAAAACTAACACTAAAACTAATAAAAACTAAACTAAAACTAAGCATTTTCAAAAAATAAAAACTAAACTAAACTAGCAAACCCACTTTAAAAACTAATTAAAACTAAACTGAATTTGATGACAAAAAGTCAAAACGAAATAAAAATAAAAACTAATGAAAAGTGCAAAACTATAATAACCCTGGTTCAGGCACAACACTGGTTAGATGCTTAGCAACAGACAGCCAATCAAGTGCCTCATGTTCACGTGTTGGACAGTCACAGAAATTGTATAAACAGTTGTTTCAGCGTTTGATGGGAAACATTTCAAATGGCAACAGAAAACTCACCAATTCACCTTTGGCTAAGCCCCGCCCCCCTTAGTTACTGTTGCTACGTCCGACAACTTCATCTGGGCAACACGGTGGCGGTAACGTTAGTCACCTTCAAAACTACCACAATAGCATGTCTGTAACATTAACGTTAGGTGTTTGTATCTTGAATAACAAAGTTAGCTAACATCCAGCCGCTAGTCAAAACATACAATCCTGATTTACGTGATAACTAAACCATCGCTAAGCGCTTGCTAGCACCTTGATTCTTCATTAATTAGGGTAGAGAACCGAAATCATAACCTAAAACAGCATAAAACTGTTTAAAAGCTAAATTTACCACAAAAGTGTGCTTGTTGATCCTTGAGGGGTTTAGCTGACTGTGAGGACGTCCACAAAGTTTAATCCAAAGACGACACTTGTCAGGATTTGACTTCAGTTTTGGGAAGGGAAAAAAACAAACACCCCCCTCCAACCTCTCTGGGAAACGTGTATCTGTGTTACAAATGCCCCAGGCACAACGTTTAACCATATTTTTGATAAAACTACGACGGTAATAGCCTGCCGAGACCAAAAATATGAGACGCCTGTGTTAAAGTCAATGGAGCGCTGTGAAAAAGTGTCGGACCTCTGTGGGAGCTCGTTCTTGGCTGCGCTGTGATTGGTCAATCTACATTCTAGGGTGTGGCTTAACCAAAGGCGAATTGGAGTGAAGAAGATACCTTTTCATTCTTTCCTTTACAGTCCAAAAAGACCATATAAAAAAACTTGATAGCATTCGGAAATATGAGGACGGGCAATGCAAGAGCCTTGATGTAAACACGTGGCGTTCGTCCAATCAATGACAATAATAACACAAATATGCAAATAAGAACATTAATCCAGGGTTTAGGAACGTACAGCATGAAACATTGGTTTATAAATACCCAGGATAAATTGTTAACTCTCTTATCACAGTTACAGTACCATAGCATTAAGGCAAGGACTAGTAGGCTCAGAGACCGTTTCTGCTCGATCCTGGTCCTGGAGTACCCAAAGCACTGCACATTTTCAAATTCAACTCATCAGCTAGTTAGTAAAGACTCCAAGACCTCTAATATGTGTGTTAGATAAGAGAGACATTAAAATGTACAGTGCTGGGATTGAAATGACCTAAGTCAAGATATTTCTTATTTTAATACATCCTCACTGCAACTAGATATATGAGGTAGCCTAATTTTAAAAGTGTGATTTCTAGACCAGGAAAATTAATATATTTTTCTAAAAATGCTTAATCCTTATCCAGCAAATTATGAACAATGGAAAAGTCATGTAAATTTATTGGTTGAAAAGATATTCAGCTTTTAAAACTTCAGAAATGTAATTACTTGGATTTCAATTATAATTACAAATTAAAATAATTATTTTAAACATTTTATTCTGTAGACACTTCAAATTTATGTAAATGAAAAAGCCATTACAGCACATTCAGCTAAACTATTAGCCTACATGAGAGGTATTATGTTCATATTTCAAATCAGTTGATATTATGTTCATATTTTCACACTCACAGAGCTTTTCTGCAGTTCCTCAGAGCAGGTAAAAGTCTCCTTCGACCCTCTTGTGATGATATGATGTTTTTAAGGTCAAACTCATCCATCACCTTTTCTGACATCAAGATCAAGTTTGCCAAAGTTGAACATTGCGCAAGAGAAAGGTTTTTGTTACTTGTTCCAGATTGTAAAAATGCCTGCATTTCTTCAACAAGAGAACTATCCTTCATCTCAATCAAGCAGTGACACAGATTCATCCATCTTTCAGGGCTGACATTGTCTTCTGGACTTTGTGTGTTTTCGTGTTTTTTAAGGTTTTGGATTATTTTCTTGATGTTCTCTGGGTTGTTCTCTGTGTGAATCAGCAGATCCTGTAAGAGTCTCTGATTGGACCCCAGTGAGATGCCATGAAGGAATCGAAGGAAAAGATCCAGGTGTCCATTTTTACTCTTCAAGGCTTTATTTACTGCTTCCTTCAGAAACACATCCAGAGAAACAATCTCACACTCAGATCTGGACTTTCCTCTCAGGACAGTCTTACTTGAGCGCAACTTGAAAGTTCTGGAAACATTCTTACACCAACTTCTGACCTTTCCAGATCGAGTTCTGGACTTTCCTGTCAGGAACATTTTCATAACTTCACGTTTCTTGTGTAAATAACAGAAAAACACATACAGAGCTGCAAAAAACTCCTGAAAGCTGAGATGAACAAAGCTGTAAACCTTCCTGTGATAAATCACAGATTCCTCCCTAAAGATCTCAGTGCAAATCCCAGAATACACTGAGGCATCAGTGACGTCTATGCCGCTCTCAATCAGGTCCTCCTTATAGAACATCACATTGCCCTTCATCAGCTGATTGAAAGCCAGTTCAGCAAGTTTCATAATCACTTCTCTGTTGGACTGCGGGAGTTTCTCTGGATCTCTCTCTTCATACTTCTGGTTCCTCATGCTAGTCTGAATGAGGAGGAAGTGTGTGTACATTTCAGTCAGAGTTTGAGGGATTTCTGCACTGAGATCTTGTTTCAGGATGTTTTGAAGCACAGTGGCTGAGATCCAGCAGAAGACGGGTATGTGGCACATGATGTGGAGGCTTCTTGCTCTTCTGATGTGTGAGATGATTCTGCTGGCTTGATGCTCATCACTGATTCTCTTCCTGAAATATTCCTCCTTCTGAGGGTCATTGAATCCCTGAATTTCGGTCACACGGTTGATGTATTCTGAGGGGATCTGATTGGCTGCTGCTGGTCTGGTGGTGATCCAGATGAGAGCAGAGGGAAGCAGATCTCCTTTCATGAGGTTTGACATCAACACACCCACTGATGAAGACTCAGTCACATCAGAAACTTTCTCACTGTCTGAAAACATCAGTGTAATTCTGCTTTCATCCAGACCATCAAAGATGAACACAACTGTACATTCATCATAAATCTTTGAGTCCAGATCTTGAAGTTCAGGATGAAAGTCCAGCAGAAGTCTGTGAAGACTGTACTGATGATCTTTAATCAAGTTCAGCTCTCTAAATGGAAGCACAAACATGAAATCTACATCCTGATTGGCTTTTCCTTCGGCCCAGTCCAGAATGAACTTCTGCACAGAGACGGTTTTTCCAATTCCAGCGATGCCTTTAGTAAGAACAGTCTTGATTTTGTCTTTCTTCTCTCTTCTCTTCTCCTCATATCCAGGTTCAGGTAAAGGATCAAAGATGTCATTGCAGTTGATTGGAGTGTCTTGGAGGGTCTTGTAACTTTTCTCCATCTGTAACACCTCATGTTCTTCATTCACCCCTTCATTCTCTCCCTCTATGATGTACAGCTGTGTGTAAATCCTGTTCAGGAGGGTCTGATTCTCTTGTAGTTTGATTCCCTCAAATACGCTCTCATATCTGTTATTCATGCTGGTTTTGTGCTGGTCTTTGACTCTCTGCAGATCATCATGCACTGGCTGGTGAGAATCGAGCTGCAGGGCTTCTTCTGTGTCATGATGACTGATGTGTTTCTGACAGGAGGAGGATGTGCTGGTCTGACAGGACACATCTCTGATCTGGTCAGCTCTCACACCACTGAAAACACATTAAGATGAACAGAGACACAAAAACCTCAGTTAAAATAAATATAAAATCATACTACATGTAGAAACTGACTTCCTAATATCACACTTGGAGATCCTCGCAAGTTCTTGCGCAGATTTTATTTACCCATGTTGCCAACAAACTGTTAATTAATTATGCACATCAGGCATTTGGGGGCAGATAATGACCTGCATATTAAAAGTAATGAGACATCAATATTTCAGTATTCAAAATGTTCGAATAAAAGAGAAAGGCGGCTAAAATCCTTGACCAGATTTAACAGAAACCATTATTTTAAAATATCACAGAAACACTGACATGAAGAAAAAGCAGTGTTCATGTGAAATGATTACATGCAATTGATTAACTTGTAAATGGTGACGGATGATACTTAAATCAACAGTTATTCTGAAGAATATGTAAAGTTTACTGTTGAAGCTAAAGGCAAAAATAATTAACATGATAATCAACAGCTGGCTTACTTTTCCATTTGTTGACATGACATGGTTTGATTCAAATGGGAAATATCGTATTAGGTTGGGTGTCCAACTTAGAGATAATCACCATATTTATAGTGAAACCATTATATTTAAAATATATATATATATATATTAATCATATAATAAAATATCATTAAATATTATTGTTACTACTGTAAAGCCAATATCATTTTTTATGGGATCTCCTTCAAAGCTTTTCAGAATCTTTAGTTTTTAAAGAAAAAACTAAATTTATTAAAATAAACAGAACTAAAGTGATTGTTTTGAACAAGTACTAACTTAGATATTATGCAAAACACATTACTTTATTGCTAAAGTGTTTGTATCAATACTGGGGGCCTTTTGCCCCATCCTGGTGAGTCTTTTAAATCTTATAAATGTATGAGGCGGCAATAAAGTTGATAGATTGGATAACTCTGGATAGGTTTTATGCAGACTATAGTCTATAGGATAGTCTGGAGTAAAAGGCTTAAAGGTTATTGCCGCCTCATACATGTATACGATTTTTTACCAAAACAAACCACTTTAATGATTTAAATTCCCACAAAATGTATTGATCCATCAATATTCAATAAAAACATGTATTTATTCTGCAATCTTATACTATGCATAAAGAGCAAATGGCTCTGAATAGAGAGTGAGATTCCAGAGGCAGCCAGAAAAACACACTCAGTTAATATTAGATCAATACTATTATTAAATCTACAACTGCAGACCTGAGTTCACCTTCACTGCACCACAGTTTGACAGTGTTCAGACCCTCAACATAACAATAATCTCAGACAGCAGCGTTTGATCAATATCATCAGCTCTGTCGGCCTAGAGAAGTTTTAGATGCTGCTCTGATCAGACTCTTCACTGAGAGCAACATCATTCCTCTGAACCTCAAATAATATTGGCATTAATCAAAATAATTATGCTGTTTTGTGCATATAAGATACATACATCTTCTGTTAAGATGCTTTTAAACAGTTTATATTCTAAAAAGTGCTAAACAATTAAACTGTAGTAACTATTTTGATGGTTCACTTTAGACATTCTACTAATCAGAAGTAACTTTGCAACTACATGTGAACTACAAGTCATTAGAGTATGAGTAGACTGTTTAATATCTGCTAAGACTTTATTTTGATGATCCTCAACAGACATTTTACTCACTATAAGCAACTTTACAATTACATGTCAAATTATTCTACTAACCTGAACCCTAACACCTTACCCTAACCTAACAGTCTACTACAGTCTACTAATACTCTAATGAGAGTTAGTTGACATGTAGTTGCGATTTACTTACAGTTAGTAGAACGACTAAAGGCACTTTTCCACTGCGTGGTTCGACTCGGCACGACTGGGCTCAGCTCGGCTCTCTTCATTTTTGGCTCGGTTTGCTTTTCCACTGCAGTTTAGCACCGCTTCTAAGTGATCATAGGCGCCGATCTCATGGTCAAGCAGCCACAGAAAAATACGAGATATATTGTATTGATTTTAACCAATAAAAAAATCTATTGCAGTTTTCAGACACGATTATCTTCACCTTTTTATAGTTTATTTGAGGCCGTTTCTATGGCGTTATTTTAATGACAAATGTCTAGAGCGCATCCAAGTAATGCGCGAGCACAAATCTCTCAGCTCACAGGCGGATCTCCTTCACTCTCACACAGAACTGGACGCACGTTCTCAAATATACAGTCTCAGGCTCTTGTCTGCTCTCGCTCAGATATTACGTGTGCATGCTCAAACACAAAATCTCTCCTTGCTCTTTCTCTAGAATGTTCTTCTCTCCTGGATTTAATGTTGCTAGAAGCTTTCAACCACCAGACTTTCACGAATGACTGACGAAATAACACGTGTACCTTTCAATTGTAAAGAAATTACGGATTCACCTTTATTTCATGAGATAGCATTTTCAAGCTGATTTTAGTCAGCCAGTTCTCAAGTAATTTTATTATTTAATAGATATTTTTGAGTTAAGGGCTTATTGTAAATAGGTATTTATTGAATTATTTTATTTAGTGAACTGCTACGGATCATCAGATATCAGCGAGAGCGCGACTCACGACAACACTCATGGAGAGAATGTGCTTTTGTTTGGTTGGTAACACAGGCGTAACTTGCGGGTGGGACATGTCCTCACCACTTTTGAGTGTGGGCACCGGCAGAAACATAAATCAGTGCCTATGGGTGGGATTATAGACTGATCGTTATAGTTGTGCCGCCACCTCGTCTACTGACCACGATACACACATTTCTTTTTTCAGGTTGAGTGCGACGATCGTTTAAAAAAGTTGTGCGGACAAATGATCTTGTGGTGGCTGTTGATGACTTTTCTGGTGGGTTTGGTGCAGTGAAGATCCTCTCTGACCAAACTGGAACCTCAACCGAGGTGGTACTAAAAAAGTACCAGGTACTAGGAACTTTACACAGTGGAAACCCCCCAAAAGTGGGCCGTACTGAGCCGTATCATGCAGTGGAAAAGCGCCATAAAGTGGACCGTCGAAATAAAGTGTAACCATTAACTTGACCTGACTTATGCATGTTGCTTACAGTAAAGGAAAATTCTGGGTTCAGTAAAATTGAAGTTCAATCAACATTGGTGAGATAATGTTCATTACCACAAAAATGCATTTATACTCTTCACTCTTTTCTTAAAAAACAAAACAAAACAAAAAAACACTTCACTTGTAAAGGGCCTCACCGTAACCTCGATTTTGCTTTTTGCAAAGAAAAAGAGTGACAGATCAAGAGAAATATTTGCTTTATGCTGAAATATAATTGAGTATGTTTGGATTTGGTAGACGGTAATTTGTCTAAAAAAAGTTTGAGAACCTCTGATGTTGGTTTTTA
This sequence comes from Rutilus rutilus, assembly GCF_951802725.1. Classification (NCBI taxonomy): domain Eukaryota; kingdom Metazoa; phylum Chordata; class Actinopteri; order Cypriniformes; family Leuciscidae; genus Rutilus; species Rutilus rutilus. The sequence goes on from NC_140209.1 coordinate 68,606,235, forward strand.
GGACAACTTCTTATTGGAGCATTTTGCAAATATTTTCCAATTTGCGTTTCTCCTTTAGTCGAACTGACCTTCCTAGTCCTAAGCTTTAATTTCAGAGGTCATACAGATGATTTTCAGCAGGCATCTGAAAATTTAACTGGTTACGGCCCTCACAAGCACACTCTGAGTTTGACATGTTTTCTTATAGAAATGAAAATAATATAACTTGGTTAAGTTTACTAATTAAAAGCTGATCAGAATGAAACCATTAATGTAGTTCAATGGTTTCTGAGATTAGTGGGTTTGTTGTTCAATAACAGAGCAGTTTACCAGTTATGAAGAGCTCAGTTCAGCTACAGTATAAGCAGCTCAACAAGTGTTGTTTTTCAGCTCAGGTCAGTTCAATGTAGACTCAATTCAGTTCAATAACTGTGTCGATGTTCCAGAGATCATCAAATTCAGTTCACCTATAAAGCAGATTGTCGAAGACAATATTGTCATTTTCCAGCTCAATTAAGTTCAAGCTTTTGTCACTGCAATTAAAACAATAATTCTATCATTTAGGGCTGTGCAATTAATCACAATTGATTTTTCGACTTCCAACAATTATGAAAACGTGAAACAACTTATCAACGTGAAACGATTATTGTGCCGCTGCCGCATTTGTCCAGCGCACCTTCCTTTCCTTCACAGCGGTGTGCTTTCATTACCCAAGTCAAACTTAGCATCCAAATCATCCAAAAAAGTGAGTGTTGTATAATATTGTCAACTTTTGCTAAACTGTGGGAAGAATATTAAACAGTGTTATTAAAAGTGCATTAAGCCGCGAAAGAAACGCTGTTCCCCAAGCGGCCTCCTGTGTGCGCGCTCGGAGACGGGGCTAAAAATGCGTTAGAAAAGTACACTGTGGCCTTCAGATACTCGCCTAAACGGTCAAATAGCCTACACACAAGTATCTCAAAACGGCATTTACACAAGTATCCTCGTAAAGAGTCGGTTATGTCTTAGGGGCTGTTTACATGACACCGTTTTCAACTAAAAACTTAAAACTTTTTGTGTTTTGGCTGTTCATTTACATGACAACAGTGTTTTGGGTTGCTAAAAACGCAAATTTTTGAAAACGGGTTTCAAAGTACAAGTTTTTGAAAACTTTCTCCATGTAAACAACAAAAACGCAAATCTCTGAAAATTAGGGTTGGGTACCAAAAACCGGCACCGATATGGAACTGGTACCTAAGTGACCGGTATGTTACCGGACAGAATCAAAAAGCAGATTTTGGTGCCTCATTTCGGTGCCACTTAAATGCCTCAGCTGTCTGTTGAAATATTTGCCCTCTGTTTCTCCAAAACGGACACAAGCATCATCACTGCATGTGATCACTAGTTAACCCTTTTGACCCATACGATCGTTCACAACGGTGTGATTTGTTCGTTTAGATCGCGTGATCATCAATTTCTAAATTCAAATCTGTGTTTGCGCATTGGCTGGCGCTGATATCATATCATTCTGGGTTTTCAACCACTTAAGGTTTATTTTTGGTTTCAGACATTCAAATACACATAATTATTAGCAAAACAACATTTAGTTTCTTTGTTCTTATTGTATTGCTGACTGATTACTTGTCTTCTGTAACTGTTTTGAGGACATTTTACTTACATCAGTGATTCTCAAACTTTTTCAGCGCGAGTCCCTCTTTGTGTAGGTGCATCGCTTCAGGCCCAAAGACCATTCATGACACAAAACATACAAACTTCAATCAAACTTACAATTATAATTAAAGCTAATTAAATTATATAATCCTTGAACAGGATATATATATATATTATATTACATTTTCCCACAAAGATAAATGTATGGCCATGGCCATATGTTTTAATTATACTTTATGGGCTCTCACGTACCTACCGCTCTCACTCGAAACGAATCCAATCGTTTCCATTGTCACGATGTAACATTTGGTTGCTGACCTATCATTTCTTTTGTAAACAAGGCAGTGTACTTCACTCATGTCCTGATATCCAGGTAAAACAGCGTTCACGGGCACAAAAATGTGTTTTGGTTTACCACTGCCGATGGTACTCAGTTATCACCCTGACCGACACAGCCCTTAAAGGGACACTAAGTAGGAATTTCTCCCATCTAGTGGTGAAACTGTATTTTGCATTCAAACGAATAATGCTCTCCAGCGCCTCACTTTTCCAAATGCGCGTTGCATCTACCGTAGACGTTATGTACCAAAAAGCTATGACAGGATGTCTTATAATAGCACTTCGAGTTTTCCTTCGGGTGAACAGGTTTGTTATTTAAAACAAACTGAAACTTGAATCAACGAAAAAAAGAATGTTACAGTATAAATTATTGACTGTGAAAAACATTAAATATGGTAGTTAGTAGTAATGCCGCCTTTATTCGTTATATTTTTGAAGTACGTGCATTGTTAGATATCATCATCATCCGTGCCTTCTCTAACGTTACTTTACTCAATAGCTGCTATTCATCAAAGAGCCTGTTTAACTTACTATGAATAGAATAGATAAATAGATATAACTATAAATGTTCTACTGTCTATATAATAAAGTTCACAACCAAGCAATGAAAAATAAGCTTGTAATTAAGACCGTAACATTGACTTACCTATCGAGAAGAAAGCAGGCAACTTCAGCATCTCTTTTGAAAGCTTTCTCCTGCATTAGCTATCCCGACATTAACCCTTGTTTTTGTAATCTCCGGTCACGTTTCCTTTTACGGTCTATTTTGGACTTTTTCAATGACGAGGACTCCTTATCCTGTGACTCATATGTATGTATGAATGAACGGTGTATAAATAACCGTGCAGTGCAGCCTTTTAAACTTGCCGCGGCAGTGACAAGCTCCTCTCAACTGCTCTGCTCCTCCGCTTCTGCTGGCTTCAGTCACGTGACGCTGGCTCTGAACAAAACGCGTTGGCCTAGTACTTTTTGTCCCTCTCTGCTATTATAGTTTTTCAAGATGGCGGAACTACATGGAAGCCTCCGTGGACCTACCCGTCCCATGTATATAAAGATAATAAATTCTTCGTTTACGAGGATTAGTCTGATCATTGGCATAGGTATTTGTACACCATTGAGGGCATATTTATGAATAAAAATATTGATTTTAGATAATAAAATACCTAAAAAGCTACATATTGTCCCTTTAACAAAAGTGGATAATTTTGAACATAATTTACTATTCACAGTTAATGCAGATAAATATCGAACATTTAATTTACATATTTTTAATTAAATGAAAGTTCTAGAACTTCTGTTCCCAGTCTGAGAACCACTGACTTACAATAATTAACCTTGTATTAGTTTTTGCTTAAGTATTGATAATTGTGAAATTTCACTGACATTTAAAATTCTCATATCATGAAATAAGACTTTGATCATATCGCCCACCTTTAATCATGTTAAATAATCGTGATTTCAATATTGAGCAAAATAACCGTGATTATGATTTTTGCCATAATCAAGCAGCCCTAATAATACAATTAGATACATTCTATAAACCCTCTGCACACAAAAGTATCATTTCTAAATTATAATTACAAACAGAGCATTAAATCTATGTATTAAAGTAAAATAGTGTAAAATTAAACGTAAATTTATTAACGGTGAATTAGTCAATTCATTATTATAAGCTGACTTTCAATGTTGTTTCTTTTTGTCAGTTATATATATATATATATATATATATATTATTTGTTTTTAGGAGTAAGAATCATAACTACTAGCCTATTTTTTGTCTGTATGCATGTTATTAACAGTTTTTAGAGGTGATGAACCAATATAATATCTTGACTGCCCAGACAGCCCTGAACTTCATGATACTCACACAGGGTCAGAGGTCACAGCATCACTGAATTTAAGGGGCTCAGGCATGGAGTTGTTACTCTTCATGGACACACAGCTGAATCCTGGAGATGGTCCATCACTGAATTTAAGGGGCTCAGACATGGAGTGGTTACTCTTCATAGACACACGGCTGAATCCTGGAGATGGTCCATCACTGAATTTAAGGGGCTCAGACATGGAGTGGTTACTCTTCATAGACACACAGCTGAATCCTGGAGATTGTCCATCACTGAATTTAAGGGGCTCAGGCATGGAGTGGTTACTCTTCATAGACACACAGCTGAATCCTGGAGATTGTCCATCACTGAATTTAAGGGGCTCAGACATGGAGTGGTTACTCTTCATGGACACACAGCTGAATCCTGGAGATGGTCCATCACTGAATTTAAGGGGCTCAGACATGGAGTGGTTACTCTTCATAGACACACAGCTGAATCCTGGTGATGGTCCATCACTGAATTTAAGGGGCTCAGACATGGAGTGGTTACTCTTTATAGACACACGGCTGAATCCTGAAGATGCTGCTCTCTGAGTTTGAACACTCCTCTCTCTCCTCACACACACTCATTTTAAAGGTACGTTTCTCCTCTTCCTCCTTGATGTGACACTTTATTTAAAGGCCTGTATGTGGACACAGAGGACATGCACAAAACACAATTTAATTTTTACATGTTTTATTTAAATGGCATTTAATTCATTTTAACTTAACGTCAACAGTTTTTTCCAGTTAATAGTATGTGTTTTTAGATCAACAATGTCGGCCACACTTTCAAACACAGCAGCCTCGTTAAACACTGCATTCATCTTCACTTTAATGACACTGCTGAACTCTTGCTGCAGGTGTTTTTCACAATCGTGTTTTTCGTCTCGCATTAAGCATGTTGTTATGTGTTTATCCTACGGCCACACTTTCTTTCCCCAGTCTTACTGCGTCACTGAACACACATTACAATATTATAAAAAAAAATAATTAAATAGGCTACATATTTAAAGTCAACCGAAGATTTCAAAATTAAAATAATAATCTCCTGTTAAAGGAAAAAGTAACTGCAAGTTTAACCATTTTTGGCCATTTTATAAGTGTTACAGTTGACGTGTCATGAAGTAGGCCTATAGCGAAAGTAACTTTCAACTTTATCATGTATTTGAGTTTTAGTTCGGCAAAATGTCTGTTTAGACGCAAATACTCTATCGATATTACAGCTATGAAAAGTTTAATGAACTTACTGTCACATGTGAAGCGATTGCTGATTTTCTATCTTCCGAAATGGCGTCTTTACAGTCATCGACTGCTTTCGGTTTCACTGTGAGACAGGTAAATGTCACAGGTAAACATCCAGCAGCTCCTCCTCGAATGGATTATTTTCACACTTCCGGGTTTGAAACGAGGAAATAAATTACAGCAGGGCCATATAAATGCGAGACCATAATACACAAACAAAAATGCTACAATTTATAATTTTGCTAACTATTTACCAAACTACTACTTTTGAACATTCTGTTGATTAAGTAACTTTGCAACTCCATATCAGTCATTAGAGTAGACAGTCTGCTTAATATCTGCTAACACTTTATTGTGATGGTCCTCCAACATTCTACTGAATAGGCTATAAATGGGGAATAAAAAATAGAATGGAATAAATAAATAAATAAACTCTTTTAAATAAAAAGAGTCAAAGAGTCTGTAATTCTCTAGCGTCTTCTGTCAACAAAACCATAAAGTTTGGTATTAGTAAACATTTGAAATGGTTCATGTAAAAATTGTAAACCTTCATGTATGGATGTAATATATTGTGGTGGGAGGAGCACTAGATCGACACAGTGGGTGTGGCGTCAGTCCGGAGACATAACAATTTAACACTATTGGACATTAAAAAGCCCAAAGAAGGGGAATAACATGTCCATGTTTCCAAAATAAATCAAGTTGTCAAATGACGTCCAGCTCCTCCTCTCTGGACGTCTAATGGGGTGGTGCAGAAATGACATAATTTTTTAGGCCAAAACGCTTCCCAAACTCAATGTTTTTTATTTAAATGGGATTTTGGTTAAATGGCTGAAATAATGTCAGTGTTGAACACAAGCTTAAGACACTTTCACGTTTTGTTCTACTACATAAAATACATCACTATTACCCCACTCCTGAGATTTATATTAAGCTGTTATGTGTCTTGTTGCTAACAAGTGGCTAAATGTGACTGTACAGAGTCTGTCGAGGAGATTAAACGTCATCACGCTGAACAGGTAAACTCAGTAGCCTTATAGCCTGCATTGAGCAAGTTAATTTACTGCTGCCTTTTGTGCCTATTAATGCCACCATACATTTAAAGAGAACTTTAAAAAGAAACATACATTAAAAATAAATGCTTTGAAGACTCTAACGGTCAAGACGTGATGGCGACATTTATCAAAATGTATTAAAAATATTACGTGTAATAATAAGTACGTCTGAACTAAGTACGTCGCCTTACAAGATGCAGGCCCTGTCTGGTCAGGACTATGAAGATGAGTTGCTTTTTCTTTTCACTGCATGTCCTCTGTACATTGGTTTCAAAAAGTGGTGGGGACATCATGAGGAAAAGTGTCCTTCTATTTCATTTAACTGAATAAACCTGTGTGGTATTTTTGATTTCTTAAGGTTGTAATGGTGGTGCAGTCATTTAACTTCTTACACATCGAGGAGGATATGGAAGCCCATTTTTAACATATAAGGAAAAGAACATGCTCTGGTAAGTCATAATTATGACACAGAAAGTTTTTTTTTTTTTACATACTTACATACTTATGAGATGAAAAGTTTAAATTATGTAAAAATTATGGCTTAAAAGTGAAAATTATGACATTAAAGGGATAGTTCACCCAAAAATGAAAATTAGCCCATGCTCACCCTCAAGCCATCCTAGATGAATATGACATCATGTGTATAAGACATCGTCTTCTTTCAAATGAATACAATCAGAGTTATATAAAAACAAATGTTTCAAGCTTTATAATGGCAGTGAATCAAAGTGCATCTATCCATCATAAAAGTGCATCTATCCATCATAAAAGTGCATCTATCCATCATAAAAGTGCTCCAGGGGGTTAATAAAGGCCTTCTGAAGTGAAGCCATGCGTTCGTTTAAGAAAAATACCCATATTTAAATTTTTATCGACTAAAATAACTAGCTTCCGGCAGACGGTCTAGTAAATCGATGCGTTATGTCTATATGTCTATGTCTATCTAGTAAATGTCTGCTGGAAACAAGTTACATTTGTCAAAAGTACCATTTAATTCATAAGGTGCTAAAAAACTTGCCTCAATAGAGTACTTTTAAACTGCACAATAACCAACCTTCACAGATATAATGTTCTGTCCTGCATTTCTCCTTTTTTTTAACAATGTGCCATTTATTCCAGTCAAAATGTTATATGTCTTGACGTTGGAGCTTGACGTCAAACAAACATTGGTTCTGACCAATGGATGACCAATGGATGAGTTGGAGTCCAGCGTCTTCTTGATGTCGCATTGACGTACTGTGTCTTCTGTGGACATACAGGCATCAACAATGGTGTCAATCAACAAAATATTCAAATAAACAGATCAACTCTCTGAACATCACAAAACAAGCTACTAAAAACAACAGCAGAAATAAAAGCAAATAAAGAAAAAGACATTTCATCTGCATAATTTATTCATGTCGCAATATTGTGGCATGAAGCTTTTTTATAATTGTCACCATTGTTGAGTTTCATATGTTGATTGCTGATGTGTGTGTGTGTGTGTGTGTCTAAAAAAAACAATAGTTCAAAACATTTAGTGCACAATGTGTTTATAATCTTTCAGACATCACTGGATCTAATGCTGCAGGGTCACAGTGTAGAGATGGAGAAATGAAGCCTCATAAAGGCTTAGATACTGTTCCCAGAGCAGATTTAAAGGTGGACTAAGTAACTTTATTTATCTTAACCGAACAGCTTCGAAGTAATTGGAATGGTTATATGACTGTTTTCGGGTTGAATGGTGGTCTTCTCGCACCCCTCGAGCGCCTGTGAGACGAAAAACCACCCTTGCAACTTTGGGCCGGCGGGCCGCAGCATCAGGAAGTATCGCGTGATATCAGGTCTCGCGATGTAACAAACTGCTTTACGGCACTGCACACATATACTATATAAACATTGATATGCTAGCCTTCTGTGTATTATACATACCTCAGTGGACATGGCTCCGTGCGTTCGCCGGGTTCTTTGAAAACAAATGCACATGACCAGCGGGAGAAGATGGGACGAGCCAACGAGTTTTGACGACAGTGTTGTCAAATATCTATTCCGAAGCTGTAGGGGGAGCTCTATAGAGAAACCCGCGAGCAAAAATCGAAAAAACAGCGAAGAAATCGGAAAGCTTCACGAGTGTTGTAAACTAGAGATGCGCGGATGGGCTATTATTTCATCCGCAACCGCATCACAAAACTCAACATCTGTCCGCCATCCATCCGCACCAACGTTTTTGACCAATTTTCAAAACCGCACCCGCCCGCCATCCGCTGATTGGTGTATACATAATATTTTTCATTTGTTTGGTTCAACCGCCCGCCACCCGCCCGAATTTAATTCAAATATTATTTTTCGTCATGTCATCCGCCCGATCCGCGGTTTATCCGCGGAGTCCGCGGCTGTAACCGCCAACCGTGCATCTCTATTGTAAACAGTAAACAGGCCCATCTGGTGCTAAGTACAAAAATAAAGCATAAGATACACATATATTTCTTCATATTACTTGTATGACTGGGTATTGAAAATGAAATTGAATACATTTTAATTAATGAAAATCATTAATTAATCATTTTTATTAATCATTAAATTAATATTTTGACGGACAAGATAAGGTGTGGGACTAAAATGTGAATCCGGACATTGTGTGATGTGATCATCTGGTTATTAAATCTGCTTATGAGACTTGGCAGTGACAGTGCTTGTGTGACTGTGGGAACGACAGAAAGGTGATGAAGAAGTTTGGAGTGATTTGTATTGAGAAATAAGAGCTGTTTGACAGTGTTTTGGGCGATTGGGTCTATTTCTCCTCTTTTACAGTTCTTCCCCTGTCTGGACAATCTTTCACACGGTACAGAGGAGGCCGGTGTACAAAGAAACTGCAATGCCAAAGTGTCCAGATGTGGGACACGTGTTCCTGTATTTTCCAGTATTCTAGTGGATCTCCGGCTCTTTGAATGTTCGTATCTCTCGACTTCTTCTACAGCGTCGGCTGTGGCATTTAAGCTTTGTTTGCTCTGGTCAAACACGAGCCACACTTTCCACCCAAGAAATGTGAAGAGAAAAGAGTTTGAATGGAAGTCACTGTACATGTACATCGACTAAATATATATATATATATATATATATATATATATATATATATATCACACTCCAAGCATCTCACCTTCTGAATTAAGATATTACATAATAATAAAATGAATTAAGGAAAACAAATTGCGATATGTCATTTTTTCTTTTCTTTTAAAACACCACACACACATTGGAAGTTGTAAAAATGTTCTCAAACAGGGAGGTCTTTCTTTTTCCTGGCTGATGAGACTTACTATATAGTAAATAGTAAATATATACTGTAAGTAAATAGTGAATGTTGAGCTTTTGTAAAAACATAACATTCACCCTTTCACCAAACGCCAACACCGACCCCGAACCCCCACCCTATCCCCAATACCATGTGGATATGTGTCACCTGTGTACTAGATACTCAATACTGCATTTCAATAAAAAAATTAAATAAAGGTAGATGTTATAAATTATGTATTCAACAGTAAAAATGTAAATTAATAAATCAAACGGACATAATTGATGTGAATCATGGAAATGTGGGACACATAGGCTCTGATGTGCACAATTCAACTCTATCACAAACAGTTTTATGTTAATATCCATCACATGAGTATATGGTGATGATGAGGTTGAGGAGAACGAATTAGCCAGACTGCAGGAAACCTGGGAATAAAAGAAGGTCATAACAAAATGTCATTATTGCTAACAAGTCTGTCACAAAGAAAACAATGTTTCAGTCTCATATTATTACAATGTTCAGAAAGCATTGCTTGCCAACAATGTGCCACAGGGGCCTTTGGTAACAAACACGGCAAAATCCTCAGTGTTAAAGAGGTCATGACATGAGGATCCACATTCGCTTTGGTCTTTCGTCATTGCAGTGAAGAGATTCAAAATGTCCTTCTCTTTGTACTTTGAACATGTTCTAAACATTCCGATAAAAAAATAGGCATTCCATTGAGGTTCAGTTTTGACAAGTCCATAAAGCAAAGATTTCTGTCCATTTTCAAATTTCCAAGATTTTGTAGTATTTTACATGCAACTACTTTCCAGCTTGAAATGACTGAACCATTAAGAAGTCTCTGCAAAAACTGTAAACGAAAAGCTGCTGCTCTACTTTGAAGATGTACCAATCCTTGTCCTCCTCCTTCTTTAGGTAAAAACAAAACACTCTGAGGAACCCAGTGTAACTTGTCCCAGAAAAAAAAATCAACTAAAATGTCTTGAATCTCTGCTAAGAGACGCAAAGGAGGATCAATGCAGGTTAACTTATACCATAAAGAGGAAGCTACTAAATTATTTATAACTAAAGTTCGACCTCTATATGACATATTTGGGATTAACCACTTCCATTTGTCGAGTCGACCTTTAACTTTTTCAAGAGTTCCTTCCCAATTTTTTTGCACAGTTGCTTCATCTCCTAAAACCCCCCCAAATATTTAAAGCCTCCTTTCTTCCATACTAAGCCAGGAGGAAGGGGGGAAAGAACCATTTTTCCAGTCCCCTATTAGTATTGCTTCACTTTTTTCTAAATTAATTTTAGCAGAGGACAGTTTTTTAAAATCTTCAAGTACACTCATTAAAACCTGTACATCACTCTGTTGACTAACACACACTAAAACATCATCAGCATATGCAGAGACTCTTACACTTTTTCCGAAATTAGGCAAATTAAAACCTTGTACATTTTTTCTCAACTGTTGTAGCAGAGGATCTACTGCTAGCGAATATAGCATCCCTGCCTCACTCCTCTAAACACTTTAAAAGGAGTGCATAAGCCACCATTCATTTTGAGTACGCTCTCAACATCACTGTACAAAACTTTAATTTTATCTATAAAACTTTCACTAAAACCAAAAGCTTTTAACGTTTCCCATAAGTGTGTGTGTTCAACTCTGTCGAAAGCTTTTTCTTGGTCAAGTGAAATCAATCCAATATCACTATTTGATAACTTAGAGACATTATCATACATATCCCTAATGAGGGAAATACTATCAAAAATTGACCTTTTTGGGACACAGTAAGTTTGGTCTGGATGGATCACCTTATTCATAATTATTGACAATCTATTTGCTAAAATCTTTGAAAGAAGTTTATAGTCACTACACAGAAGCGAAACAGGTCTCCAGTTTTTGATCTCTGTGAGATCTCCTTTTTTGGGAAGGAAGGGTCAGGACTGCTCTCCGGCAACTCAAAGGTAGAAGACCTTCGTCCAGACTACACCTCTAAGAGATCTTCTCCTAAAACTTCCCAAACACATTTATAGAAGTCTATTGGTATGCCATCACTTCCGGATTCCATGCTCTGAACGGCCTTATGCAGTTCTCCCAGGCTAAGCGCACCTGAAATCTCTGCATTAGCTTCATCAGACACCTTTGGTAAATCCTCAGAGAAGACGCTCTCATCGATATTGCCTGATCCTAGTTCACTTCTGTACAGTTTCTCATAAAAAACAATTGCCCTCCTTCTAATCACTACAGGATTGGACAACAGAATTCATTCCTCAGATCGCAAAGCGTGAATCTTTTTTGCCCATTTTTCCTTTCAAGGTTAAAACAATACTTTGAAGGTGCATCCATCTGATCAAGACTTATAAATCTTGACCGGACCAAAGCCCCCTGTGTTTTAACCCCTAATAATTCTGCCAATTGATTATTTTTATTTTTTTATTTTCAAATAACTTTGTTGTTTTGTTGATTCTGCCAATTCCTGTGTCTTAATTATGTCATTCTCTAAGTCTTTCATGGACTGCTTTAAAACTCTGGTGCTGTTGTGAGCATTCTGCTGACAATACTGTTTCATTTGTCCTTTGCCAAAATCCCACCATTTTTGTATTGATTGATTTTTTTTTTTTTTCTGTAATCAGCCCAAAACTATTTAAAAGTGTGTATAAAATCCTTATTATCTAACAAAGTTAAATTAAAATGCCAATAAGCACTTTTAGGCTTGACAGAATTCAAAATAAAAGAAACTTGCACCATGCAATGATCTAAAAAACCAACAGGAAAAATACAACAATTTTTAAAAATACCAACATGATGCCTAAACACATCAAATCTATCCAATCTTGCCAGAGATAAGACATTATCACGTGCATGTGCCCAAGTATATTGTCTTTTATCCTCATGATAAAACTTCCACACGCCACTTAACTCATGCTGCTTTATTATTTGAATGAGACGTTTTCTCTATGGGGTTCAATATGATTTCTGTCACAATTACTCACTGTGCAGTTAAAATCTCCTCCCAGAAATAAATAATCATCATTAGAAACATCTTGTAAAACAGAACATAGTGTATCTAAAACCAACATCCTATCAATTGTTGAGTTGGGGACGTACACACAAATAAAAACAAAAATTATAATTCTCCATTTGTGCTGTCACTTTTAAAAGTCTACCCTTCAAAAACTCTTTAACTTGATGTGAACTTGGATTAAAGGTTTTTGCAAATAATATTGCTACTCCTCCACCTAATGTGGTGTTGTGGCTGAAAAAAGATAAACCTTCCCATTCCTTCATCCAATCATTAACATTGTTCACGTCACTATGCGTTTCCTGAATCAAAGTGACATCTATGTGTTTAGAAGTAAAAAATAGAACATATATATAAGGAAAACACAAAAGAACAAAAAACAAATACACGCGCTCAAAGCTCGAGCTCTCACACACGCTCCACAAACGCCCACGCATGCGCAGAGAGAGAGAGAGAGAGAGAGAGAGAGAGAGAGAGAGAGAGAGAGAGAGAGAGAGGGAGAAGATGATATTACAGCTGCACTAGCGGCTAAATATGTGTTAGCTATTCACAACGCCAGAGTCAGCTAATTCTCTAGAGAGACCCACTGTATATATTCATTTATTAGGATAGATTGTGTTTATTTATCTATTTATTTATATTGACTATGCTACATATGACATGATCTATACATATATGTTTTGTTAGTTTGTATATGTTTTTTTTTGTTTGTTTTATTATTTATATATAATATGTTCATGCTTTGGCAACATTGTGTTACACAGTCATGCTAATAAAGCTCATTTGAATTGAAAAAAAAAAATTGAATTGAATTGAGAGAGAGAGAGAGAGAGAGAGAGAGAGAGAGAGAGAGAGAGAGAGGGAGGGAGGGAGGGAGAGAGAGGGAGAGAGAGAGAGAGAGGGAGGGAGGGAGGGAGGGAGAGAGAGAGAGAGAGAGAGAGAGAGAGAGAGAGAGAGAGAGAGAGAGAGAGAGAGAGAGAGAGAGAGAGAGAGAGAGAGAGAGAGAGAGATTTGACAGCTCTAGTTTATATTTATCCACATCTCTGAAAGGACTGCCACAATCAGAGAGCATCACACTGTATGGACGAGGGGTCGCTACTGATTTAAAAAGTCTGATTCAGAAATGAAAATGTTCCTTTTCAACTTTTGGCCTCTTGTCTTTGCATTTGAAATGAGCTTGAATGGTTTAGTCATTGTGAATCTACTACAGTACTTTTATCCTCTTTCAGGGGTGTTCAATCCTGCTCCTGCAGGGCCACTATCCAGAGTTTACCTCTAACCCCACTTAAACACACCTGAACCCGAAGCTGGAGCTAAACAATGCAAGACACGACTGCTAATCTAGTGTTCTTCATCAGACCTGAGTACACTGGACACACACAGATGTTACACCTCAGTCGTTGTGCACTGAAAAAACTATTGCTGAAACTTGTGTATATGAATATAACAACGACATGTGTAAAAGCTGAATATCAGGGATTATTTACTCACTATTTTATGACTAACATCTGAAAGATAAACCTACCAGTAGATCTGATGCATCATAAACTTTGTTCACACTGCAGTTTTTTCCACTCTTGGGAAAGCTGGTCTTTTCTTCCTCCAGCTTCTGCTTATCCGGCTGCTTGGCACTCCAGTGTGGACATGCTCTGCTACTCCAGGTTTTGTACTGCATATGTAGCAATCCTTTAGAGTAGGCATCTGTAGAAAGAAACATAAATGATATGTGTTATGAGGGGATAATAAATATTTTTGACAAGCATAACATATTGTCCCCACAGTGGCCTAACTCTCAACACATTTACAGAAACTGAAGCAGTATAATGCCACTCAGAACCTGGCTTTAAAACTTGTTTTATCAACTTAAAGTCGACATGAAATCAAAATGTGCCCTATTTACTTTGCTGGTGCATATTACTAGTCTTGTGGTGAACAATTCATCTGTGCAAGTTAATACACAGGAAAAAAACATGTGTTTGCCGTGGTAATCTTTAATCAAAGTCTGAAAAGCTACTTCCGGTCTGGAATGGCGTTCCTTCTCTGATGACGTCACACACTGTTAGACATCATTATCGTATTTCTGCGGTAACTTACTGGCAGCACTATTGCCCCGTAAGATCCCCTTTACAGTAGCTTACCTGTAAATGTGTTTTACAGTATGATGCCCTTACCGCAATTTCATTTTACAGTATTATGCCCATTTTACACTATTTTATCATTTATATTTTACATAAATGCTATTGAGTTTAATAAATTCCAAAAAAGTGGCTTGAGTCCATCACCAGCATATTCTTCATTCACTCTCACAATCAATTACATCCATTTTATTTATTTATTGTGATGCAACAGTTTTATTCATATAGCACACGTCATACACTTTGGCAATTAAAAGTGCTTTACACAGTGAGGAATTAAAATAATCACAAAATAAAAGCAAGGAAAATTAAAGTGCCCCTATTTGGATTTTTGAGAATGACCTTTCATGCCGTGTGTAACAGCTCTAAGGCCTCGTTTACAAGTGAAATGTGACCCAATTCAGATGTTTTGCTCATATGTGACGCAGATCGGATCGTGTTTATGAACGTGTAAACAGAAAAAAAAAACGCATGCATTCGGATATTTCGAGATCGGTTTCAGGCCTCATTTATATGTGGAAATAAATCAGATATAAATCATATATGTGCCAATGCGACTGTCATGGGCCTCGTTTACACTGCAGGTCTTGACGCCCATTTCTGATTTGTCGCCTACACTCTAAAAAGAGATGTGTTGTAAAACAACACACAGCATGTGTTGATGGTATTTTGACACATGTTGTGTAGATTTTTAACACACAATGTGTGTTAAAATGTAACTGGATAGCACTGGGTGGAGGGAAGTTTGTGTTTATGAAAATAATTATAGGTATATTTTATATGGTATCCCATAAAAAGCTCTAAAATAAATAAAACAATACATTAAAATAAATAAATAAAATCTTAATTCATAAAAAACTTAACGGGTGTTTTTTGGCAGCCAATCACATCATGCCTCTTTTTCAATGTCTTTTTCAATAACAAATCACTTGTTATTAATAACCAATTTATTATAACAAACGATTTATTTCTGTCAGACGTCTACAGAAGCTCTTATCGAGAATTACCAGGGCTTGTGTTGACGATTCATTGAGTGTTTCATTTGAAGTCACCAGAATCATGATTAGTGTCAGCTTTATCTGTGCTCTTGAGCCTCGACTCGTTAACATTAGGTTTCTGTTTTAACTGTATCTGAGTATTTATTATTATACACGTTTGAAACAGCAGAAAGAACCATGAGGAAAATGTCATCAGATGATAACATTATCATCATGTAGATTTGTTAAGCTCAGCAAGAGATTAATATCTGAAAGATGAGTTATAAAAGGTTTAGCAAAATTAGCATACTGCAATTAGTTTACAGTTTGTTTTTGTGTACAGGATCTTACAGTCTACGCTCACTTATCCTATATTTCTTAAAAAAATATATGTTTTCAGAAAGTTTTAAGCTGCAGCAGAAACTAGTCACACACAGACATCAAGAATCAGCACATGAATCTCAACAAGGGTGACAAACGAAAAGCTTCGTCGCAATGCATGCTGGGTGCCACTATAGTACAAAACTCATCCATGACTCCCAGCATGCATTGCAGTATGAAGCATTTCGTTTGTCACCATTGTTGAGATTCATGTGCTGATTCTTGATGTCTGTGTGTGACTAGTTTCTGCTGCAGCTTAAAACTTACTGAAATTTATTAATTTTTTTAAAGAAATATAGGCTATTCTGCAGTTTTGGATAGCATGATGTAGTTTCACAAGACCATTATAACTAATAGCACATAAATACAATAAATGCACACCATCCATATACTCAAACTTGATCAGATCAGCACTTGAAGATTAAGACATCATCAAGAAACATCTGATCATATTTTCTCTCGCCATTACAGATGTATTTGATTAAAACACAGTTAAAGCAGCCAGAGAAGAACTAACACAAGAGTAAAGGGTCAAGAGCTCAAATAAAGGAGCCATTAATCACGATTCTGGTGACTTCAAATAAAACATTCAATGAAACATCAAACCTCTGCTAATTCTCAGTAAGAGCTTGTCTATGTAGATTCATGATGTCTAAAACATCCGGGTAATAAAATGTTCAAGCAAACTCTTTATTAAACGTCACTGGACTCCATAAACACAAGTTACCAATACAGTGTTCGTCCAAACACTCAGTTGTAAAAACACAGGAAGTGACTCTGGCAAATACACACCGACTACAGTCACATGATGTGACACATATCTGACACAAGTTGTGTAACTATAACACATTAGTGTGTAAAAGGTTTCAACACACTTCTGTGTAAGAGGAATAACACATTAGTTGTGTTAAAGGTAACACAAAATGTGTAGTCCTTATAAACACAGAGATGTGTTAAGAATCGACACAGGTTGTGTGTTAAAATCTACACAACATGTGTTGTCCCTGAGCACACACACTACATGTGTTAAAATCTACACAACATGTGTTGTCCCTGAGCACACACACTACATGTGTTAAAACTGACGCAACATGTGTTGTCCCTGAGCACACACACTACATGTGTTAAAACTGACACAACATGTGTTGTCCCTGAGCACACACACTACATGTGTTAAAACTGACACAACATGTGTTGTCCCTGAGGACACACACTACACGTGTTAAAACTGACACAACATGTGTTGTCCCTGAGCACACACACTACATGTGTTAAAACTGACACAACATGTGTTGTCCCTGAGGACACACACTACACGTGTTAAAACTGACACAACATGTGTTGTCCCTGAGCACACACACTACATGTGTTAAAACTGACACAACATGTGTTGTCCCTGAGCACACTCACTACATGTGTTAAAACTGACACAACATGTGTTGTCCCTGAGCACACACACTACATGTGTTAAAACTGACACAACATGTGTTGTCCCTGAGCACACACACTACATGTGTTAAAACTGACACAACATGTGTTGTCCCTGAGGACACACACTACATGTGTTAAAACTGACACAACATGTGTTGTCCCCGAGCACACACACTACATGTGTTAAAACTGACACAACATGTGTTGTCCCTGAGCACACACACTACATGTGTTAAAACTGACACAACATGTGTTGTCCCTGAGCACACACACAACATGTGTTAAAACTGACACAACATGTGTTGTCCCTGAGCACACACACTACATGTGTTAAAACTGACACAACATGTGTTGTCCCTGAGCACACACACAACATGTGTTAAAACTGACACAACATGTGTTGTCCCTGAGCACACACACAACATGTGTTAAAACTGACACAACATGTGTTGTCCCTGAGCACACACACAACATGTGTTAAAACTGACACAACATGTGTTGTCCCTGAGCACACACACTACATGTGTTAAACTGACACAACATGTGTTGTCCCTGAGCACACTCACAACATGTGTCATTTTTAACACATCTCTTTTTAGAGTGTGTATCTGATTTTTTGGACCGTCCGTTTACACGTTCTTTCAATTGTGACCCATATCCGATTCATGTGTTTACACTCGCCATACTATCTGAAACATCACGCATGCTTAAAGGGTTAAATTATCTTACACAGATGGACGAACGCAAAATATGCTTGATGCTAGCTCTGCGATACATGCGAAGTTCGCCAAACATCACCATGATTATGAGGCGGATCATTTCAGCCTGTGCATCTGCTTCAGTTATTGTGTGCGAGAGAGATCAGGACTGGCGGGCAGAGGTGGAAAGAGTACTGAAAATTTGTACTCAAGTACAAGTACCGTTACATTGCTGAAATAATACTCAATTACAAGTAAAAGTACTGGTGTCAAAAAAGTAATTAAGTAAAAGTACAAATTACTCTTCTCAAAAACTACTCAGAGTACTAGTTACTAATTACTTTTTAGCTGGCGATAGTTAATGCATTACCAATAAAAATATACAACCAAATCATAGATTTATGTAGAAAATAGCTACTTTTAACACATTTACCTTATTGTCGAAGGACATTAATTAGTGGATACTGGAATTTCTAACTTCAATATGACACCTTGAAATATGTCAATATTCAGTAGGCCTAGCCTATAATTTTTAATACCATCGGGAAAACTACTACATACTAAATATTTTAATATCTACATTTTTGTCCATCCATTTTGTCAAGGCAATCATTATTTCCAAGCATTGAAAAGCACAACACTCATTGTAACAGTAATCTATTTGAATGGAAAAGTTTAATTATCAAGCATCGCGTTAGTTCAGGCAGGCCACGTCAGCCAAGCCCGCATCAGCTGTTAGCCAGCTGTTCATGACGTGGTCCAATCCGGTGTCGACATCTATCTCAGCGGCACACTTAAATATCACACTCCTTCAGCATTTCCCTCATAGCTTGCTGCTCGCATCTTAACTCCCTCCTCCAACCCCAACTCCTCCTAACAAACCTTCATCTTTCTGATCACTTGTTCTCTTTACAGTGTAATCTTGGCAAATTTTTATTTTATATTGTATTTCACATGTAAATTGTAATTGCTCATTTCAACTCATGTTGAAAGTTCTGTTCTGTACCCCATGGGGGGTTTGCCTTGCTGCTCTCCCGTTCTATCCAGGCATAGCTGCATGGACAGGCGTGGGAGTTTTGCCCAGAACAGATCCATACCGCCAACACTAACTGTATGCTATTATCGCAATAAATCTATTTATCCATACTTGGCGAAGTAGTCCTGACTGAACAAGTCTTCTGAAGAGACACGTCCACTTTATAAGGTGAGATTTTAATTTAGGCTTTTGTTTACATATTTAAACATTGATCAATAACCATTACAATAATCTAATATTTACTCACTCAGTGTATTTGTCTTTACAATTGGGTAACGTGAACTGTTGCAATAGCTCACACACAGCACAAGGAAGCTTGATTTCAATTCAAACTGAATTTAATTTGCAAAAAGACTAGATTTTTCATAACTTTTGACAGCGTTTAATTCAAGAGCATGGAGAGATTGGAGCTGGACGTCATTTGAGTCTGCAGTGAGAACCACTTGGAGAGATTCGCGATTACACATGATATGACACACAGTCCGAGAGCGCACACTCAATATCCGAGTCCAGTTCATTCGTAGCCTATACATTTGAGAGCTCGCGTCCAGTTTTCTGCGATTACATGAATGTGCCCTCGCGTTATAATATTGTTTGTGACATTTGCCATTAAAATATGCCATAGAAACTTGCAGGTATTAATAAAATTATGCGTAATAGACCTACCTGCAATCCCGCGCTGAGAGGAGGCGGGTGTGTCAAACTCGCTGTCGTTGAGATGAGAGAATGAGAACGCGCAGCTGGTATCGTATTGGTGTATAGGCCAAAATGAGTATTGACAGATATTTCAGTATTGATATGTAGTACTACTGACAGTACTACTATGTAGTTTGTTGTTCCAAACTTTCAGTCCAGCCATTAATCACTCTGAGCTCCTCGCCTCCTTCATGATCAGCTCTTCAAAACCTGCTGCGACTGCGGCGGCTTTCATTCAGTCCAAATATCAGGGGTTTTATTGGTCCGTTTACGATCGAATATTTTTATTGGCTACCGAAATGCCATTCAAAGATTTGAATATCAATTCAAATTGTACTCAGTAACGAAATGTGATTTTACAAGTAGCGAAGTAGATTACTTAGCTTAATATGTACTTGAGTACAAGTAAAATTACAGATTTAAAAATATACTCAAAAAAGTACAAGTACCCAAAAAAACGACTTAATTACAGTAACGTGAGTAGTTGTAATTCGTTACTTCCACCTCTGCTGGCGGGAGCATATTGTGGCGGGCTTTAACGAGAAGCAGTGGGTCTGAAATTTTAGAATGAGCAAGCCAACCTTTGATATGTTGTGTCAACGTTTGTCCACATTCCTCTCCTACGACGACACAGCGTTTCGACAGGCCATCCGTCCCTTTGCAGAAGCGTTTCTCTCGTCATTAAACCGCGGAGACGCTGCCTAATGCCTCAGAAAATCCGAATCTATTATGAGAGAATGAAACTGTTTTTAAAAAAAGATGATACATAGATAAACTTCTCATCTGCCAACACACCGGTGTATCATATTTTTCACAACTCCCAGTTTTACTGTGAGATTTCCCCATGGTGATCACACTGTGTCTGTGGTGTTCTTGCGGCACGCCTAAGAAATCAACGTATCCAATAAACCCGATTTCCCCCTAAAATCGTACATGAGGAGCTCTAGGACTGACTCACGGGGTAACCTCGGGTTCACTGCCCCATCACTGCGCACCCCAAAGATTTGTCCGGAAGCTCTAGGAATGGAGTTGATCCAGTCCGCACCCCACAGAACCTCGAGTTTAATTACACGTCAGACTCACTACTTCACCACAGGCAGAGGTCATCAGCATGGCTTCATCTCTCAATCTCCCCAATTAAGTCATTTATGTTTGTCTCTTACCCAATTCGCAGAGCCATTTGAGTTCAGTTTAGAAGCAAAAGGAGGAGGCAAAAAGAGAACTGAATTCATAACAAATCAAAGCAGGGATCGTGACAATACGCATGAAGCATGAAAAAGCTTCCCAGTTGGTCTTGACTGGCCTCCATACCGGTAAATCACTGATGGCTGATCTGAAAAAAAAAAGAAACAAACAGAGAAAATGTGTGAGAAATGGTCATGACTTTATTTAATCTAAATTTGTTCATGGACAGACGAGGAATCAACTTGAGCAACAGCAGTTATTACCAGTCGAGTTAGTTTAAATAGTACAGCTTTATTGCACATCCCTTGTTAGGGAACTCTATTAATTGCCTGAATGTACAATTACGTTAAAGCTACACTGAGTAACTTTATGGCCCTTCAAACTTAAATCTGAAACAGAAAGCTTCTGTAACATTACAAATGTTTTTACTGTCACTTTAGGTCAATTTAATGCATCCTTGCCGAATTAACCCTAAAACTGGCAATGTGATCTGGGTGTAACATAGTTTTTGTCGTCTTTTTTGGGGCGTAAGAATGATTTTTTTCATCAAATCCTTTTATCATTTATCACAGCCTGGTCTGTCTTGAGTATGCTGGTCACATGATTGGTTTAAAGGGGTGGTTGATTGCGATTTCACTTTTTTCATTTTAAATAGTGTGTACTGTTGCTGCTGGTGTATGAACAGTATCTGCAAAGTTGCTGCGCTGAAAGTTCAACGTAAGCAGAGATATTGTCTTTTAAAAATCAGGAAGTTTAATGCCTACAAAAACGACTCGAATGGGGCTACAACGAGATACTTCCCGGGTTTTATACGTAACTAACCCACATCAACCCTCCCTCCGGAATATGCAAGAAAGGGGGCATGGTCATATTTCTGAGGCTTTGTCGAAGAGGAAGAGTTATAGTGGAGAGCTGTATAGTCATGCCGTCGAAAGTGTGTTATTTTCACCCAGCTGTCAGGACTTCTGTGTTCGGGCTTCTTACGGACGCTGAAGTTCGTCAACAATGGCTAAAATTTATATTTGATTATGTTCCTGAAAATTACAATGGTAATTTAGCTCTCTGTGCTGCGCATTTTACGGAAGACAGCTTCCAGAATCTCCACGAATTCAATGCCGGATTCAACAAGAAACTGTTACTAAAACATGAAGCAGTTCCAACTTTAAAACCAGAGGCAGCAGTTGTTGGGCCACAACCTGTAAGTAAGACTTAATCATTTTAAATGTATTTGCATGTATAATTTCAGACGTAATGTTTTAGTTTTATCAAGGACGTAAACAAATGCCAGCGCTGGCTTTAGTGGCCACTTAGTTCGTGTGTCTATGACAAACGCGTACAAACATTTTGGACCTGAATTTGTAATTATGTACTAATTTTGTAAATGTAGCCTATTTTCCATGTATACTTTATGACGTAATTTTTCGATTTGATCAAGAACGTAAACCAACGCTGTTTATAGCCTAGTAGCCAGTTAGTTCGATGCTATTTTGTGTGTATAAGACAAACGTGTATAAAGTTAAAAAAATTACATGTAATCGATAAAACAATAACTTTAAAAAACGGTATTACTCAGTCATGTATATTAAATGTTTAATCAGGAGAAAACCGTATCTCAAAAGCTAACAAGCAGCAGTAGCATTTTCAAGGAACAGAGTAGGCCTATCGAAATTCTTATATAATAATAGTAGAATAGAATAGAATAATAATAATAGAAAAATGTACCATTCAGAAACGTTTTGTAAGAGCCGTGTTTGCGGAGGTTCTGCTTGACTCTCTTCGTTGCTGCTTTCTGGGTCTGATTCTGGCTCAAACTGATACGGCAGTACTGACAGCACTGTTGCCTTTGGCTTGCTCAGTTGGGGATATTTTGGGAATATTAATTTATTTGATCAATCAATAAATTCCACTAGAAACAAACCTTGTTGTTTTATTTAAATTTAATACTGTGAAGCTGCTTTGATACAATTTGTATTGTGAAAAGCGCTATACAAATATACTTGACTTGACATGACACCGACCATTATTTACATTTGACCGGAGCACATGCAACTTTCGCCCGTAAAGGTAATGGGCGTGAAGTTTCCGACAACGTGCACTACGCAGTTTAGCCAATTACAACACACCGGCCCAACTAACCAATCTGAGCCCATTGCCTGTTTCTGAGGGAGTGGTTTCATAGAATTAGGAAGTCAACCGGTCGTTCAAATGACAGAGGAGAAAGCGGCTTACAATAAAGGTGAAATTTATAAAAAAAATAAGGCTAAAAAAAAAAAAAAACCTTGAAGACATGTTATATTGCATCCCATAAACACAATCATGCAAAGAAAAAAAGCAGTAAACCACCCCTTTAAAAAAAAATGTGTGATTAATTAGTCAGCCTGACCTAAATCCAACATGGCTGCCAGTGGTGCAGGACATTCAGATTTTGAGATAAGTAAATATATATTAAACTTACTTTCCTTTTGAAAAAATAATACTAACACTGCTAACATTAATTATGAACATTGTCTTAATGTGCTGAAAAAGAAAATTTATAAAAATGTTGTTCACGTTGTTATTTAGCACGTTTTGAAATATATGTTACACCTGAGTCACATTGCCACTTTTGGGTATAAAAAAGGGATTCACTTTGTATTCATTTTTGTAACAATCTTTGTATTCTGAGGTTGTTGTTTTTTTTTTTACAAATTGTAAAATGTACAGGTTAAACTGATGCAGCCTGTCTGTCTTGAGTATGCTGGTCACATGATTTGCTTCAAGTTATCTGTGATCAATTAGTCAGCCTGACCTAAATCCAACATTTTTTTTTTTTTTTTACCTTTTTTATGGTAACGCAAGGTCCGATTTCAAAACGGTTTTCACAGGCTGAATCTTGAGTTTATAAGCTTTCCAATGATATAATATGTCAACATTATATGAGTTGAAGTATAGGATATAATTGTTTTAAACATGCAATGGCAGTTACAGTTATAGATTTGGTCCTTTTTTTTATACCCTAAACAGGCAATGTGATCTGGGACTCACAACTCATAAAGTCCAAAATACAACACTTTTCAAAAATTCTTTTGGATATGATTTACTTAAGTCCAGATGATATAAAAAATGACATGAAATTATTTGTTGCTTATCATTTTCTACTCTTGCCTGTTTAAGGGTTAAAGTATTAATTTCACTCAACAACCAAAAATAAAAAAATAATAAATACTGCCTGAACAGAAGTGCTTCTATCTCAGATAAATGCTGTTCTTGTGAACTTTCTATTCAAAGAATCCTGAAAAAAAGTGAACAACTGAAAATAATCAGAAATGTTTCTTGATTCTCACAAGTGCTCCTAAAAAGAAATGTAAGTGTAGAGGCCCTGCAAATTATGCATTACAATATGTTAATCACATAATGCATCTGATAGTTAGTCAAAACATACTTACAAAGCCACAGATGCTCAGTGCTGAGGCTCTTAAAGGAGCTGTGGGCTGTAGTTAGCTCCTGTTGACACTGAGAAAAGAGACAAATAGAAGAAACTTTATTATTCATCAGTGATTATTGGCTAATGACTAGCCTATATGTTATGAACATGATAATTCACAGATCTAGGATGACTGCTAGATTGACCAATTACACAGTCAGATGACAGTTTTACCAATAATTGGCATAGAATTAAAAAAAAAATTTGCAATGAATATTTTTCAATTAGTCTGCTTTTACATTGCTTTAAATGCCTTAGGCCTACTATTTTAACATGTCATATTTCGGTCCTGTGCAGAGTGAATCCAGCATTTATGTGTGTCGCTGTCACATCTCTTTACTACACTTTGTTAATGAGGGGTTTTCGCGAGTCTGCATAATTCGGCACTGAATAAAAACTCCTGCGTTATATAATAACATTATATTTTTATAAATACTGTACTACTTTTTTTTTTATGGGTCCACGAAAGGGCGTGTTGACCTTCCCAAGCTTTATTGGGAATTCGAGCTTTATGCTCTGCATATCTTCTAAGAAGTAATCTACTTCATTTGTTTTATCTGTTTATAACAGTTGTATTACTCAGAGTTGAGTTCCAATACTATGTTTAGTTCGTATTTCTCTTGTTTCTCTTTGGATGTTCGGGGGCTACGTGACTTAAACAAACGAAAAGCTTTATTTCTATTTTGTAAATCCATGAAAAGGGATGTTTATTTTTTGCAAGAGACACATTCATGTGTGGATGATGAAAAATTCTGCCGTACCCAGTGGGGGAGCCCTATTTCTTTCTGTCATAATTCCAGTTCGTCAGGTGGGGTCGCTATCTTACTCACTGATAGAGTTCAGGGAAAGATTATAGAAACGCTTTCTTCAGGGATAGGAAGATGGATTATAGCAATTATTCTATTGGATAACACCCAGCCAACACAGCCATGTGGGGCCCAAATGGGTTTGACCTGGGCTATCTAACTGGGACCCAGCCAGTTTTGTCCTCGGTTTCCATGTAGGCCCCACATGGGTTTGCCCAGATGAAATGAACACTGCTTAGTGTGCATAGTACAGGCTGTTTAATGTAACACTGAATCAGTGTTGGAGGTAATGAGATAATTAAGTGATTGAATAATGATTGTGCATTAATTATGAACACCTGCTGTTAACAAGCATAATCACTGAAGGAAAGAAAAACACAAGAACTACTTCCAGCCACTGCCTTGGATGAAATCAACTGAAGATAAAATACATTAAATCTCTCAAGATCTCATTAAACAACTCCACAAACAGCATTACCAGCTTCACTTATTACTAACCAGACTGACTTTATTTATGTCAGACGTCTTCAGAAATTCTTATTGAGAATTAACAGAGGTTTAGATGTTGATTACTTATTTGAAAGTAATAGTTTGATTTGATGTTACCATTGTGGCGATCAGTGAGTGCTTTAGTCAGGATCTTGACTTTTTAACATTAGTTTTTCTCTGGCAGCTGTGTCTGTTTGTTATGGCAAGAACAGCAAGAGAAAATATAATCAGATGCTGTAAGCTGATTGATGATAAGAATATAATCATCATGTAGTGGCTTAGCTCATTGATTATGTGTGAGGTTCATACGGGTAGTATGATATTCATTTTGTTTTATTGTTGTGATTCTACAGCAAGAGAATAATAGAATTTAATCAGAACGTCAAATGATTTTTAACACCACTTACATATTTTAGGCTCCTCCTAATCTTGCTCACACACAGACATCAAGAATCAGCATATGAATCTCAACAATGGTGACATGCTTCATGGTGCAATGCATTCTGGGAGCTATGGATAAGTTTCGTATGATGCACCCAGAATGCATTGCACCATGAAGCATGTCACCATTGT
The DNA here is from genome assembly GCF_951802725.1 of Rutilus rutilus. Taxonomy (NCBI): domain Eukaryota; kingdom Metazoa; phylum Chordata; class Actinopteri; order Cypriniformes; family Leuciscidae; genus Rutilus; species Rutilus rutilus. The sequence continues at coordinate 68,632,528 of NC_140209.1, forward strand.
TGAGATTCATATGCTGATTCTTGATGTCTGTGTGCAAGTAGAACTTTCAGTAGTCCAACATGTGTAAATGGGGTTTTAAAAATAATTTGATGTTCTGAATAAACTGTGCTGGATCTCTTGCTGTAGAATCACAACAATAAAACAAAATGAATGACATACTACCCATACAAACCTTACACAAAATATCAGTGAGTTAAACCACTACATAACAATGCCTATATTCTTATCATCAATCAGCTTACAGCATCTGATTATATTTTCTCTTGCTGTTCTCACCATAACAAACAGACACAGCTGCCAGAGAAAAACTAATGTTAAAAAGTCAAGAGCCTGACTAAAGCACTCACTGATCGCCACAATGGTAACATCAAATCAAACTATTACTTTCAAATAAGTAATCAACATCTAAACCTCTGTTAATTCTCAATAAGAATTTCTGAAGACGTCTGACATAAATAAAGTCAGTCTGCTTAGTAATAAGTGAAGCTGGTAATGCTGTTTGTGGAGTTGTTTAATGAGATCTTGAGAGATTTAATGTATTTTATCTTCAGTTGATTTCATCCAGGGTTGTGGCTGGAAGTAGTTCTTGTGTTTTTCTTTCCTTCAGTGATTATGCTTGTTAACAGCAGGTGTTCATCATTAATGCACAATCATTATTCAATCACTTAATTATCTCATTACCTCCAACACTGATTCAGTGTTACATTAAACAGCCTGTACTGTACACACTAAGCAGTGTTCATTTCATCTGGGCAAACCCATGTGGGGCCTACATGGAAACCGAGGACAAAACTGGCTGGGTCCCAGTTAGATAGCCCAGGTCAAACCCATTTGGGCCCCACATGGCTGTGTTGGCTGGGGATTATAAACATTGTAATCAGTTATTAATTTAGGTAATAATAGGCTTGTTTGAGATGAGCAAAATCTGCGCAGAATCGATCACCGGTGATCAGCGCGAGATGCATGCCGGTTAGAAATGTGTCCGAGTGCGGTCCGCCTTGCTCTGATGTCATGCTGACGTATGTCAAAAATCTCTCGCGAGCGCAAGGCACACCTGTCGGATTCTGCAGTCGAGCGCAGTTGCTCTCCACCGACTGCGCTGATCAAAAGCATGATGGGAAACGACTTGCTGACGACACAGCTTAATGTTTATTGGTTTAAACAACCGTGATGTATTGTTCTCTTTTAAAATGTTTGATTTTAAAACTCTGATATCATGTTTTATGTGTATACGTTATGTGTGAATATTCCCAAACTATCTAACAGTGCGATCTCTATGGGTTATGCAATTTAATTTTTATAAAAAATAAATAAATAAAAACACATGTCTGTATTAAAGAAAAAAATATTGATAAACATGTATTTGGAATGGAATTAAATAACAAGTACTTTGGGTGTCTTGTTCATTTTATTTATTTTCATATAAAAGCAACATAAATTGAATTAGCCTACATCCAGTTTTTTCGCAACACTGTGCACGAGCGTGAATCCCGCGATATCCATCTTTGATCTCGCAGGTGTCAGATCCACTACGAGAAGAGAGATCTGTCCGGCTTGCCTGCGCTTTATTCACTCCTCCTCTCACTGCAGCCGCCTACTCTCGACTACATTTCAGGCGAGGCAAGGCGCATCTCAAACAAGCCTATAGTCAGTCTACCTGTGCGCGAGGCGGCTGATGAGCACACACAATGTTTGCTTCTCTCTGTGATTAGGCTTGTTTGAGATGCGCCTTGCCTCGCCTTAAATGAATGCGAGAGTAGGCGGCTGCAGTGAGAGGAGGAGTGAAAAAAGCGCAGGCAAGCCGGACAGATCTCTCTTCTCGCAGTGGATCTGACTCCTGTGAGATCAAAGATGGATATCGCGGGATTCACGCTCGTGCACAGTGTTGCTAAAAAACTGGATGTAATTTAAGTTATGTTGCTCTTATATGAAAATAAATATAATGAACAAGACACCCAAAGTACTTATTTAATTCCATTCCAAATACATGTTTGTCAATCATTTTTTCTTTAAAACAGATGTACAAATGTGTTTTCTTTTTAAATAAAAATTACAATGCATAACAGAGATCGCACTGTCAGATAGTTTGGGAATATTCACACATAACGTACCTAAAACATGATATGTTCATAAAACATGATATCAGCAACTGCGCTGGACTGAATCTGACACGTCTGCCTTGCGGTCGCGAGAGTATTTCTGTGCTCTGAAGTGTGATCGCGAGCGCCGCCTTTGTGCCCCCGATGCGGACTTCGGCTAAGCTCGCACTTTCGCACCCTCCACACGAGTTAGGCCTACCTACCTAGCAGGGCCGTGCACAGACCTTTTGAGGAGCATGTGCTGAAACTAAAAAAAGGGCACCCCACCTCCCATTTTCAATAACACAAAATAAAGCTTTAGATTTATTCACGATTAATAACAACCATAATAATAATAATAATAATATAGATAATATAGATAAACATGTTTTAAGGGCTTCTTTAAACCTAACAGCAACCTTCTGTGAGCCAGGGATGTTGGTCTCTTATTCACTACACTTTCTCTAAAATAAGCCAGCAATAAAAAAATAAAATAAAAAATAGTGTGAAAAGTAGGCCTACAGTTGCAGTGAAAAGCATTTCTGAAGGATCACGTGACACTGAAGAGTACTGAACTGGAGTAATGATGCTGAAAATGCAGCTTTGATCACAGAAATAAATTACATTTTAAAATATATTAAAATAGAAAACAGTTATTTTAAATTGTAAAAATATTTAACAATATTACTGTTTTTGCTGTATTTTGGATCAAATAAATGAAGCCTTGGAATGAATTAAATCATGAATTACATTGTGCATGATACAATATAAAGATTTCACAGTGATCTTCTGTAATGTTTTTTTTTTTTAAGTCACTACTACAATATTACTGTAGTAAAACCATGTGAGGACGAGCGGAGAGTATAGAATAGGCTATAGATTAAAAAATTAGCTAGATAATACGTGCATATTAACAGCCTTGAATTAACCATAACATGATTAGTCTAAATGTTAATAAATTAAGTGTATCAGCAATCATAAATCAAAGAAGAAATTTCTTAGAAATATATGTTACCTAGGTGACGAGGATCACTCGTAGCTTTGTGTAAGTTCCAGTACGAAACAGCGCGGGGGCGCACATGTTATTTTTCCGATGGTAAAAACAAATTATATGTTGTTGTATTACTTATCATCAGTATATAGTTTTTGACCAGCGAATGTGTGCAAATGTGCATTTTTTGTCCGTCATTAAAACGGCGCCGGCGGTATCACATTACATTTTCATCAACAGGTTACAAACTAGTTTGTTGTACCTATATGGGCGCTCAGTTTTTCCTGCTGTAAAATAAATTTGGCCAAAATCGCATTTTATAAAAGATGAAATGCTACTGTATGCACAGGCTATTTAAGTGTCAATGTATTATTGGCTATGACTAGATGGCAAATGCTAGCCGTACCTCTCAGTCTCAGGCGACGTCCCACATGTCTCAGTGAGTCTCAGTGAGTTATTGCTATCCGTCCTTCGGATGAGACGTAAAACCGAGGTCCTGACTCTCTGTGGTCATTAAAAATCCAAGGATGTCTTTCGAAAGAGTAGGGGTGTAACCCCGGCATCCTGGCCAAATTTGCCCAGTGGCCTCTGTCCATCATGGCCTCCTAATCATCCCCATATACTGATTGGCTTCATCACTGTCTCCTCTCCACCAGTAAGCTGGTGTGTGGTGGGCGTTCTGGCGCAATATGGCTGCCGTCGCATCATCCAAGTGGATGCTGCACATTGGTGGTGGTTGAGGAGATCCCCCCCTTCTATGTAAAGCGCTTTGAGTGCTGAGAAAAGCGCTATATAAATGTAATGAATTATTATTATTATTATTATTGATTTATATATAAAATAAATAAAATACTAGCCTTTATAGACATAGTGTTTAGTAGTAGCCTACTTATTCAAACAACAAGATATTTATTTACCCTTCGCAAAACTTCGTTCAGCTGCTGTCTACTGTGCGGCTGCTGTGGAACTTCAGGATTCAGTGAATATAGAGGGGGCGGAGTTATCAGCATACTGACAGCTTGAGGATCGAATACGATTTACACGAGTTCATTTTAAGAACTTTCATTTGCTAAATATTTGTAAAACAGACAGACAGACGTAAATGGTAACCAATAGCATTGATGTAAAAAAAAAAAACACCACCCAAAAAAGGGCACTTCGGAGTGTAAGGGCAAAAAGGGCATGTGCTCTGCACAGGTTGAGCCCTACCTGTGCACGTGCCTGCTACCTAGAAAACATTGTGAACGCCCAATCAGATAAATGAGGGGAGGAGTTTTGTGGCTGTTTGACTTTCGGTGGCATGGCAGAGAAGAAGATTTTTAGGTGTAAGTTTTGTTAAGATATAATTACAGAGATTATCATCATAAATCACCCAGACACGGCTTTGACCAATAGCACAATTGATAATGAACACATTTAAACATATATGTTGCACTACTGCCTGAAACTGAATACTTAGTGGGTAATTAAGGCAATACCATTTCCCATTATATAATTTGCTGCCAGTGGACACCTTTTCATCTGGTCACAGTTCCCAGATCAGCACCCCGACAGAATTCAAGGCTGGTCCCTCTGGTGCTGTTGATGCTGATTTACTGGAGCCTTTCTCCACCTTTCCTGAGCCAGGACCAGCAGAAATGGAGGAACTGTGAAAGCAGGACCTTCAGAGGCTGATCATACCTGTGGATCTACAACACCAGAGGGGATTCCTACACCGTCCACAAGGCCAAGTGCAGGGATGGAGAAAAAACCCTCAAATAGAAAGAGGCGTAGTGAGGAAACCTCCCTTGAAGTTATCAGAGAAATAGTAGCCAAGCAAGACCGCCGTCAGATGGAAGCAGAGCAAAGGAGGAACCGCAGTCTCTAAGAGCAGAACGGCAGATGGACCAGATGCTTTCAATATTAGATCAATTAGTGGACCGTATCATAAAACAATAAGAAATAATTCATCTTAGTTTTTGTTTTTTATAGTATTTATTTCAGTTTGTAGGTTATGTTATTTCAGGTATTGATTGATTTTGATTCTCATAGTAACTGTGCTCGTTGCTGGTGGAAAGTTATGCACGTTTATGTTATTGTTACTGTTTCAAAGATTTGTGTATAATAAATGCTCTTGAGAATCACAATTCTCGTGGACTCGAGGTCTGCACTTCCTGACGTCACCAAGTGTGAACTCGAAGGAGGTCCACAAGGCCGGAGTGAGCCATTTGGGATCCAGCCCAAGGCTATCCTGGAGAAGGAGAAGGAGCCGTCCACCCTTCCGTCGCCGTCAGTCCGTGAAGGTTTTTTAATGGGATTGATGGAGGCTTCAGACGGCAGATAGGCGGCGACGTCACGGCGAGTGTATAGTAGTTACATTTAAGGTGCAGTGTGTAGATTTTAGTGGCATCTAGTGGTGAGGTTGTTTATAGCACCCAACAGAAGTTACGGTGGCCGACAGGAGATGTCGTCGTCTGAGACAGCAGAGAGTAGCCAGTTCAGCAATGAGGTTTCTTTACAAAGATGAATAAAGAAATTATGTTTACTTAATTATTCAGTAAAACGATATGTTATTGCAAATAATTTTGTTACTTGTTCCTCATTGTGTCAGTGTTTTATTCGCTGACTTTAGCTAGCTTCTTTGCACGAAGAACAACATAATGACGAAACGCGTTTGTCCGTTTAGGGCCACTGTAGAAACATGTCTGCGCATTTCAATGTAAGGAGACCCATGGTGTAGAAACGGCTCATTCAAGGTAATAAATACATAGCGGTTCATTATGTGAGGTCTTCATACACCACTGAAAACATAGTTATGTATATGATATTGCATTTCTGTCAACAGATGCTCCTAAATATTACACAATGTACCTTTAACCGGCGGCGATGTGACGGCGGCGTATATCAAAATTTATAAAAATATTACGTGATACTAAGAATGTCTGAACTAATACGTCGCCTGATACATACGTCGTCTCCATGTACGTCACCTTTTAAAAGTGTATGAAAGTTTGCATTTGTAGATGCATTTATTATAGGCTATTGCTTTTAATGAGTTATTTCCCAACAATTGGCAATACTGCATAATAATTATAAGTTTATTTCATGTTTGATAACTTTTGTTTTTGGCTGTTATGTTGGTGTTGAAGTGAAGTAGGCCTACATCAAATCAATTAAACATGTTCTGACCATTAAAGGCATTATTTTTTGCTTGGATGTTAAAGCTAGTCTCAGATGTTATATATTATCGAAGTTAAAAGATTTTGACATTCTTAGAGGAAGAAAAAACACTCAAAAAAAAAAAAAAGATTTTTTTTTAATGCTATTCACTTTATATGAACAGTTAATTTTCATTTAACTTCATTGTATCAGGTTTCTCTTTCAAACACGATTGCATCATGTTAAACTAACTTGAAACTGTTACTCTTTGGCTTAACTAAATGTTATCATTTGAAAGAACATGTTTCAATCAAATAAATAAGAGAATTAAATAATTCACACAAATAATAACCATGCTTTATTTAAATGTTTTGTCTTGCTTGTTGCTTGTAATGTAACTATTACTGTTTGGTTGTTGTTGTATTCTGTTGTTTGTCTTGCAATGATTTTCAAATTACAATGTAAAACCCCATTTAAAATGTATTTTGTGTCTGTCAAATTAACCACCTTACTTCAAAATATAGCAAAGTGATATTGTGAAACCATAACTGATGTGATTCAAGTAAATTCGTAAATCATTTATAATATGCAAACACAGGAGAATAGGTTGTTTGCACATGACATCATGCTATGGCGCGAAATGAAATTAGTTTTTCAACGGCTCTGGGACTATCACTAGTCACTATCACAAACTACCCACAACCGGTTTGCGGTTTTAAGCGGGAGCTCATCGAGTGTTATTTGGAGCGCAAGTTGGAAACTAAAAGGTAATTTTTCAATCTATTTGCATCTGTGTTATTAGAGTATTAGGCAGATATTTTAATATGTCGGTTGATATTGATGTATTTATTGCAAAAATGATTTGTATAATGGAGCCTTCTGAATTTAATTATAGCATGAGGCCTTGAGGGATGCGGATAGTCGTAATGCGGCTAACCAATCGTACATGTAGTAAAGTATAAAATCAATATTTATTCACTGCTTATGTTAAGTGTCTTAAACCAGTACCCAGACATGTATATATTTAGTGCAGTTCAGGTCAGTTTTTCAAGTTTATGTCGAGTCCGCTTTTCTCTCGTGATATTTTTGACGGCCTTTATCTCGAGGTGAATTATCACCCTTTTTAATACCATTTATGTAGTGTCACGACTACCTGGCTCACAGTAGCAATGACATAGGGGAGACCACACCGTTTGTTAAGTTAATTCAAAAGTAATTTATTAGAACATTAAATTATTCAATGAAATCATAATTTGAATCAATAAATGTATCAAATCAGTAAATGAGAAACAAAAGAAAACTAATCAGAAGTGTAGTGCAGATCAGTAAAATGTTAACTATGTGTAATGCAAAAAAGGCAAGGAGTAGGACGGTGCTGCTACCAGCCAGGAGGCCAGAGCAGAGCAGAGATGCGCAGCCCAGAGCAGAGAGAGAACAAGTGGCAGGAGATGCTTTTAAACAGTCCCGCCCATCAGCTACTGTCAGATGGACCGAAACAGACAGCTCCCCCTTCAGACTGGGGGGAGAGAGACGGCCCAAACATATTCTATTCATGGTGAAGTGAGCACACCCAGCACGGCAAAGCCAGGCGTGACATCACTCCCCCCACAAAACAGAGACCCATATGGGACTCTGTAAAACTACATTCTACTCGTTACACCATTCCCCCTAATCAATACTAGAAACAGAAACAAACCCAATTATACCCCCAAAAACAATAAATGACTAAATCCATTACCCTTTTTAACCAATTACCCCGAAAGACTAATGTTAAACTAAACCAAACTCTCAATCCCCCTTAACCTACACCCTCAATACAACAGCCACCACTGGAAATGACAAAACTCACCCCCCAGCTCACCTAATCCCCCACCCCCTCCTTCCCACCCAGCAAATCCTGGCGCCTGGATAGCAATTTAAGAATGGAAAAACAGGGGACAAGAGAATAGAACCAGAGACCGGAGAAGAGATAGACACCCCTTAACAATCATCAAGAGCCCGCGACAAGGCATCGGCCATGACGTTGTCGGACCCCTTGATGTGCATAATATACAGGTTATAAGGCTGTAGAAAAAGAGCCCAGCGCATAAGGCGCTGGTTAGTATTTTGAAGAGAAGAGAGGAAAGTAAGAGGATTGTGGTCAGAGAAGACCACCACAGGGTGTAACCCACCACCAACATAAACCTCAAAATGTTGGAGTGCCCAAATAAGGGCCAGGGCCTCCTTTTCGATGGTTGAATAGTTAAATTGGTGACGATTAAATTTCCGAGAAAAATAGGAAACTGGTCTATCTATTCCATTCTCATCCTTTTGAAGAAGAACGGCACCTGCCCCTACCTGGCTGGCATCCACTTGCAGCTGGAAGGGCTCCTCCAGCCTAGGAGCAGCCAGGACAGGTGCAGAACTCAGGAGAGACTTGGCGTTCTCAAATGCATGTTGGCAATCTGCAGTCCAATTGAATTTAACTGAACCCTTCAACAGGTTAGTTAGTGGAGCAACGACAGATGAAAAATTACAGCAAAAATTCCTGTAATACCCTATCATACCGAGGAAGCGCATTAATTCTTTCTTCGTAGTAGGACGTGGGAATTTATCAATGGCCACGACCTTTGCTCTCACTGGCCGAACGCTCCCCTGTCCGACCACCTTTCCCAGATACACCACTGTAGCCTGAGCAAACTCACACTTTGCTAAGTTCACAGTGAGGTTTGCAGCCGCAAACCGCTCAAATAATGAACGTATGCGGGCAAGGTGGACTGTCCAAGTGTCTGAATAACAGACCACATCATCAATATACACAGCGCACCCCTCCAGTCCCGCAACGACTCGATTCATGAGCCGCTGGAAACTGGAGGGGGCGTTGCGCAACCCAAAAGCCATTCTCGTATAAGAGTAGAGCCCTGTCGGCGTAATAAAGGCAGATATCTCTTGTGCCCTAGGAGTAAGAGGAACCTGGTAATAACCTTTTAACAAGTCAAATTTGCTCACATAACGAGCCGCACCGACTTGATCAACACAATCTTCTATCCTAGGTAATGGATACGAGTCTGGTTTTGTTACACTATTTACTTTTCTGTAATCCGTGCAAAATCTGTACGTATGATCAGGTTTTTTGACTAACAAACAGGGCGAAGCCCAGCTAGAGTACGACTGTACAGCAAGACCATTTTCCAGAAGATATTGGACACTATCATCCAGACTTTTTCGCTTATCAGGACCAGTGCGGTAAAACCTCTGACGGATTGGCTTTGCATCACCGACTTCTATGTCATGTTCGAGTAAAGTTGTGCAGGTCGGAGTATCTGAAAACAGACAAGGAAATTCAAAGATTAAAGCTTTCAATTCTGCTTGCTGTTGCAAATCCAAATGATCTAAAACTCCCTCCAATTTGGCCAACGTCTCTGAATTATTGAGACGAGCATGCAACATGGAATCGTCAGGGCCCTGCACATCATCCTCTAACTCTGGAGAAGCTACAGACGTGCTTGCCACGACCAAGACAGACGATTCACCCTTACAAATAGGTGACTGTGATGATGCATAATATGGCTTAAGTAAATTGATATGACATAACTGTGTCGCTCGCCTACGATCAGGCGTAGCAACCACATAATTGGTCTCTGACACTTGACGAACCACACTGTAAGGCCCTGAATACTTTGCACCAAAAGGAGAACCAGGTATAGGCAACAATGCCACCACCTGATCCCCTGGGCTAAAGACACGAGCTTCTGCTTTACGGTCATAATTTCGCTTCATTTTTCTTTGGGCATCAGTCAAATTTTCAGTTGCCATTTTACATGCTAAAAGTAACCTGCGGCGGAAACCATACACATAACTGGACAAACTCTTGGGTGGTTCAGATGAATCCAGATCACTTGACAATACAGACAATGGGGTACGAACCTTGTGACCAAATACCAACTCATTGGGACTAAAACCGGTGCTTTCTTGCACAACCGCTCTAGCCGCCAACAATAGCCATGGTAGACCATCCTCCCACTCCCGTTTCATCTCTATGCAGTATGCACGCAATAGAGACTTAAGAGTGGCGTGGAACCTCTCCAAAACCCCTTGACTTTGCGCATGGTACGCACTACTCAAGTTGTGCTGGATACGCAGCTGTTTCAAAGCTGCTGCGAATGTTTTTGACGTAAAATTTGAACCCCGATCACTTTGAATGACTCTGGGAAGACCAAATATTGAAATAAACTGCGACAATGACTTCACCACAGACCTTGTAGTAATGGTCCTCAAAGCATACGCAGCTGGATAGCGGGTCGCCTGGCACATGATGGTAAACAAATAAACACATCCTGATTTTGACTGGGGTAAGGGGCCCACACAATCAATGACCAAATGCTCAAAAGGCTTACCAACAGACGGAATGGGCTGTAAAGGCGCGGGCTTAACCACAGCATTTTGCTTCCCTGCCACCTGACAGACATGACAAGTTTGAACAAACCGTGTAACGTCCCTCTTTATCCGTGGCCAGTAGCAATGTTTTAACAATTGATTGTATGTTTTCTTTACCCCAAAATGACCCGCTGTCTCTCCATGAGCTGTTTTTAGTGCCACTTCACGAAACTTTTCAGGCATCACCACCTGCAAAATCTGATCTCTCACATCAGTTCCCACAGTAGGTGACCACCTTCTTAGCAACAAGCCATCTTTCACAAAATAACAGCGATCTAAATTATCATCTGCAGTCAAGTCAAAATATTTCTGTAAGCTCTGATCACTCTTTTGAGCCTCAGCAATGTCAAATCGAGACAAAGGTACTGGTAACAACGGAATAAATACCTGAGCAGACGTGTGCTTAGATGCATCAGACGAATTTGCATCCTGCTTATGCGCCATAGCGCGCGTCACAGCGCATGCCGTAAAAACCTCTGGAAAATCTTTTTGACACCTATCTGACTCACCCAATAAAGAAGCTCCAGTCTTAACCACGGGAGGTGGTGAGACCTGATCAGGAAAAACACAGTCATGAGCAAAGTTATTACCCACAATCAGATCAATTCCCTCTATAGGCAAAGAAGGACGCACCGCAATGGTTACTTCCCCGCTCACAAAACCAGAAAACAACTGAATTTTGTGCAGCGGCACTGGAAATGACTGGAGACCAATTCCCCGTATTAACACACAATTTTGCGTATCAGACTCAGACGAGAAAGGCAGGACAGATTGACAAATGAAACTTTCTGATGCACCCGTATCACGCAGAATTTTCACTGGAACGCGATGTGCGTCTCCAACCAATGACACAAAACCCTCTGTGACAAACGGTGCATAATCCGTTATACTAGATACAGGAAATTCAAGCTCATCACATTGTACATTGCTCAAACCTTTAACACTTGACACTGTACATTGTGCACGATCCAATGTCTTTGCTAGAATTTTCTTAGCTTTACTCCCTGAGCACACAACAGGAACAGATGAGGCGCAGAGGCCAACTTTTCCTCCATCACCCTTCGCCCTATTACGCTCCAATAACACCGGGCAATTTTTTTTCCAATGATTTTTCCCAAAACAGTAGTTACAGTCTGTTTTAAGATCGAAATCCGATGGTTTACCACGTACAATTGAATTGGAAAACATAGATGTGTCCGTATTAACACTTTGCGTATTAACACGACTATAGCGACGTTCTTTGTAATTGCTGTTAGAACGCGGACTAAAATCACGAGCTGGAGCCTTGTGTATGAGAGAAAAATTATCAGCAAGAACAGCAGCATCTGCTGCTGTTTTCACATGATGTTCGCTAATATAAGTGGCTATGCGATCAGGCAAAGTGTTTTTAAGTTGTTCTAATATCATAAGATCACACAACTCATCAAAAGAATCAACCTCTTCCGCTGTAAGCCACCGTTGAAAGAAGCTGGTTAATTCCCTAGCCCACTCAGAGTAAGTTTGCTTATCTGATTTTTTCCATGACCGAAAACGTTGTCTATAAGCCTCGGGGATTAACTCATAACACTTTAACACAGCTGCCTTGACGCATCGATAGACCTTCTTTTCAGAAGACGGTAAAGCCACAAATGCCTTCTGTGCACGGCCAATTAACGAAGTTTGTAACAACACAATTTTATCCTCATCACTCCAATTTTGCTCAGTAGCAATATTCTCAAATAACGAAAAAAACACATCTGGATCATGCTCATTAAACTTAGGCAGGAACTTGGTCATACCGGCCAGGCCAGACTGCTGCGATTTGCCAAGTTTGCCTTCAGCTACTAATTGCAGCCTAGTACGCTCAATCTCACGGTCCTGCTCTAAATTTTTAAGCCTTTCCCACTCCAACTCACGATCTTTATCTTTCTGTACAGCTTCTAACCTTTTACAATTCAATTCATTATCAAGCCTCCTTTGAGCTAATTCGTCATCTAATTTTTTCCTTGCTAATTCTTGTTCCAATTCCAACGTCTTTTGTTTCACTTGCAAATCATGTTGCAGTTTTAACAATTCGACTTGTTGTTCAAATGTTAATACACCGGATTTTAGCTGTGGACCTACAATCAAACTCGAAGTGGGCTCACCATCTGAAGTGAGCTCACTATCTGAACCCGACGCTCCCTGACTACATTGCTTCGGCAATTTCTCGTCAGGTAATACGTTCTTATCAACCAAACACGCACGAATGAAGTCAAGCAGCTCATGCTTCTTAACTCCCCTCGGCAATGTTAAATCAATTTCATAGTGCTTAGCCACACCATGCAATTGTTTAACATTCAACGCTGCAAGCAAAGCCACTGAAGGAACATCCAAAAATGCCTCAAGTGTACCCATTATTATAACTTAAATTACAAGTCACCAATCAACGATCAAACCAGACTATCATCTATAAAAAAAAACACCCAATAGCACTACATCTAGCCAAACAAACGAAAACTAAGCCTAACGTCTTTCGGGTTATTAAACAATTCCAACCACACAAATTAAATCAGGCGAAGCGGAATGCAGCTCATGTTACAGGACAACAACGGAGTTTCCCCCTAAACATTTACCCCCCTACTATTCTGATCTATCTTCACACTAAGTCCAAGAACAAGGCTAATTTACTCACCAATACCGATGGAATCGTACTGTCCCGACAAAAGTCAATTCAGCCGGTGCTCCACGGCGGTGCCCTCGTTCGGACTTCAGTGACCAGCAACCTAAACCCACAACGCCGAAGCGCACTAATTGGGGATAAAACAGGCTCCGTAAAATGCCATCCTGCAACATAAGTAGACCTACAAACACACTTCGTTACTCAAACTAAGCAAACAAAATATGGTTGGTTAAATTGCTCTAATCTGCGCACATACTCCCAACTTTTTCCACAACCAAAAACTAATTTTAGCGATCAAAATACTAAAGTAACATTCAATTCATTAACTGAACACTCGATGCGGAACTCCCCAACAAACAAACACAACGCGTGCCAGCTGATTAGATCACTACCATCAGCTGATCACCGGTACTTTTCATTCACAAAATGTGAACCAATGACGTAGCACTACCCACGCAACTACGCCTACACATAGTAGTCTACTTATATTTCAGGATCCAAATGGTCGGACGAGCCCCCATATGTCACGACTACCTGGCTCACAGTAGCAATGACATAGGGGAGACCACACCGTTTGTTAAGTTAATTCAAAAGTAATTTATTAGAACATTAAATTATTCAATGAAATCATAATTTGAATCAATAAATGTATCAAATCAGTAAATGAGAAACAAAAGAAAACTAATCAGAAGTGTAGTGCAGATCAGTAAAATGTTAACTATGTGTAATGCAAAAAAGGCAAGGAGTAGGACGGTGCTGCTACCAGCCAGGAGGCCAGAGCAGAGCAGAGATGCGCAGCCCAGAGCAGAGAGAGAACAAGTGGCAGGAGATGCTTTTAAACAGTCCCGCCCATCAGCTACTGTCAGATGGACCGAAACAGACAGCTCCCCCTTCAGACTGGGGGGAGAGAGACGGCCCAAACATATTCTATTCATGGTGAAGTGAGCACACCCAGCACGGCAAAGCCAGGCGTGACAGTAGATGCCTGCGGTTTGTTTAATTAATTGAGCCGTGTCTTTGAATACACGTTGTGTCTCACCCAGCTAATTTTACTGAAGTCAGACTTGTAGATTTTAATTTGTGCTGATTGATTATATTACCCCTTTTCTCATTTATTGTACCTGTAGTACGGCATTAAACACAATGTTTATTCTGTGTATGTTGAGTGTCTTAAACAAGTAACAAGACATTAATACATTGTGGAAAAGTTTACCTGACAAGTTATGAAGTACAATTAACTGATTTAATTTAGTTAAGTAAACTTCAAATTTAAGTTCAGCCAACTAAAGTTAAGTTTTCTAAACTACATCCAATAAGTTCAGCAAACTAAAGTGGTGTTTTGAAACCTGCAGCAGTACCAAATAATTACTATAATTTCTACTAGAACATTAATTTGTAAAATACATTTGATTTAAAAAAAAAAATATGGAAAATTAATGATCACTGATACAATTTACAATAATTAAGACACCTTTAATTATATAGCACTTTTTACAATACAGATTGTATCAAAGCAGCTTCACAGTGATAACATGAAGATAATTCATGTTTCTAGAAGAAAGTTTCTAGAAGAAAACTGCATCATCGTCCACCCTTAATAAGGCAGAACAATAATATTGTCTAATATTAAATGTCCTCAACTAAGCAAGCCAAAAGCCAAGGCAACAGTGGCGAGGAACCAAAACTCCATCAGTGACAGAATGGAGAAATAAACCTTGGGAGAACCCAGGCTCAGTCGCTCAGTTCTCCTCTGGCCAACGAGCGAACAGTGTATGATTATGATCCAGGCAGCGTTACAGGTCAGAGGTCAGATTGGTCGTGTCGATGAGGCCTTCACAGGGCTGATGAGGCTGGCACTTCAGGAGGCGTCATGGTTAGGTCCTGGAAACGGCCGGGGTCCACCTCACTTCAGGATTCAGGAGAGGCCAGAGAAGAAGAAGAAGGTAAAGGACTAGACTCAGAGGAGATGAAAACAGGATGAGAAGCCAAGGAGGAGATGCAGGAGGAAGAGTGTCAGACTCAGGGCTGAGCAGAGATGAAGACTCTGATGCTGGGTCTGCTGATGGAGTCTCTGCACACATAAAACAATAAACATAAAAACTGCTGGAATACACTATACAACTTGTAGCCTCTGTTCTGGGCACAATAAACTAAAATACATGTGCCTCATTGCTTAGGAAACACATAACCAAATAAAACAAAATAGGCCGGTTTCACATACAGGGCTTATATTAAGCCAGGATTAAGCCTTACACCGTGTCCTAACCAGACGCGATGCGATAAGATTCCAGCGACAAGCAATTTGCCTGTCCACACTAAAAGCGACGCGACTGCGAGATGCGTCAAAATCAATCAAAACCCACAGCCAATCAGAGCAACATGTGGGCGGGCTCTCGCGGCAAATGCAGAGCACCAGGTAAAGAGTAATCTTGACGGCATTCACAAGAAAATGTGTTACACAGGTTATGTAGAGTAGCCTACATAATCAAATTTACACATATTACACCATTTAAACATTATTTAAAATACATAACGAGTTACTAAAACAATATTTGTCCAATAATAGACTTGTTTGTTCACAGAGTGAATGTTCTTGTTTCCCCATTCGTTTAATTTCAAGATCTGAGATGAATTATCCACTGTTGCTACAAAGCCGAGAGCACTAAATGATATTCAGAGTCACATTACACGCTTTTAACATTAAGTAAAGCACATAAACAGTGCCTGAGATTATCATCGCCACACTCTGTGTTTGTTGTTCCAGCGCCACGTCGCAGAAAAATAGAAACCGTTTCTAAAACAGACTCGTCACATGTCGTTGTTGCGGCTGGTTAGGGCAAAAACTCTGATTAACATGGAAGATTAACCTTTTATCGCCTGTCGCGGTGTCGATCGCGTGCACTAAAGACACGGTGTTAGTTCAATTAGGACATTTAAGTAACTTTAATAAATGTGCCCTAGAAACAGCAGCTGAAACATGCAGTATAGTCTGGAACTAGCTTAAGCCTCGTCTGTGAAACAGGGGGAAAGTGTTATAAAATTGTCTTAAATTGAAAAAAAATTTGATATCCTCCATCTGGATGGAATCAAAGCCTGAAGCTAAACAATAAATAAAAATAAAAGTCATCATACACTACATTATGTTCTGTGAAATGTTACTGGCCAGAATGTGTCGGCTGGCTCTGACTTCCAGCAACTAGCATCAGTTTCTGACCTGAGGCAAAAATATGTGCAAAAGTCCTGTAGTGTATTCCAGCCTCAAGCTGCACAAAGACATACATGGTGTGAAACTGATAAACCAATACACCATTACACCACCATGTACAGTTACAGTTCATACAATTAATATAGTTTAGTATAGTATAGTATGTAGTAATCTATGGAAATAAATTGTAGAATTAAACAACATATATTTAATGTATTTGGTTGTTTTCAAGGATGAAACATTTATGATTGTATGAGTGTAATGAGTGTAACTCTTAGGGTCTGCATTTGGACAGATATTATTATTTGGTGGGTGACAGGTGACAAAAAAATAGTTTGCTGTACAAGAGCATGTCAGTTCTGTTGAATGAAACACCGATGAGCAGAGATGGGGACTCTGATGCTGGGTCTGCTGATGTGTTAATGGCAGAACTCTCTCCCGTGCTGCTGGGTGCTTTCATAGCCACTGCTGGATAGAAGAAACTGTGATGTGTGGACACGAGAGTCATAATAATTCAGCAAAAATAAATAAATAATAAAATAAAGTGTTTATTTATGTTTTATTACGTTTAAGTCCACCTATGGGTTGTTTTTATTAATGTAATATCAGTTTAACATTATCAAAATAATACCCTGCTCAAGTTTTCTTATGTAATTTCCCCTTTGTAAAAAGATTGGGAGTCTTGTTTTTATATGCAATTTTTAAAACCTGGTGAGAAAAAAAATAAAAAATAATAATAATAATAATAATAATTGAGGATGCACTAATAAGGAATTAAATATGTGAAAATTGTGCATGCATTGCACATTTGTGTTTATTACGATTAAGAAGACTTTCATACAACCTCTTTATGGTAAGAAAAGCATCCTGAGTTTCTTCTGTATCTTCCATGGACAGAAGCACTCAGCAGAAAAACCATTTGAGGATCTCCTGGCAAAGGAGAAGGAGTGGGAACCTCTCTAACAGTTCCCACTTGTGGAGCTGGAATAAAATTGAGACAGAATTATAAAACTAATAGAGAGAGAGAGAGAGAGAGAGAGAGAGAGAGAGAGAGAGAGAGAGAGAGAGAGAGAGAGAGAGAGAGAGAGAGAGAGAGAGAGAGAATTTGAATTTATTACAATTAAACGACTTTATTACAATTTTTCACATGAACCATTTTTTCAACAAATCAACATTTACCAATTTACATTTACCTTTTATACCACAAAGAAACACAAAATAAAACAAAAAAAATTTCTACATTGGCAGAAGAGAATTTTTAATTTTTCCCATCAATAACAGCACAGAGCCTCATTCTTACACCATTTCATTTCAAATGCGATAACGTCATCCATGGACCTATAAAAACCCAAATCAATGAGTATTCTGGATTTAACTGTGGCTAAAAACAGATTATTAATATCTTGATCTGCACCCATTTCTATCTTATTTTTTCTACTCATGTAGATTGCCAGCTTTGCTTGACCTATAAGAAAATTTAAACACTGACAAATAAACCTATTTCTTCTAACATATTTAAAACCAACAATAAATACGTCTACAGAAAAAAGATTCAGTAAAACTATCAAATAAATTAAGTAATAAACTAAACAACCTTTTCAGTCTAAAACAATCCAAATAAGCATGAAAAACAGTTTCTCTCTTTAAACAAAAAGGGCATTATAGCGACATCAGGGTTTAGACCTGAAATAAAAGCATTAACTGCTATTGCACCATGTAAAAGTCTCCATTGTATGTCCCCAACTCTTGATCTCCATTCTGGTTTATCATCATCACATTAGTTTTAAAACATTACGCCATGGTGTATCAACCCTCTTATCACGCACTTTTTTTGTTAAAAACAAGAACACAAGCTTTATAAAAACATTACCAGTACTTGATTTTTTTTTTTAATTTCCAGAGCTTAAAAACATTCCTGAAACATCATCTAACACAGGAAAAATTTATTTTTTTCACAGTAATCTGACAAAAGTTTCAGTTCATCAGAAGTGAGTCTTTGTTTCCATTTTTCTAATATACAAAAAACAAATCGTCTAGACTTAATTTTCAGACTCAAAGCAACTTCTTCCATGTTCCCAAAGTCTGGCCCTGTCAAGTTAACTAGACTCCCCATTGTACATATTTTGGAAGCCACACGTGTTTCCGTGAGTCCAGGAATTGTACAGTCATTGGCCCTCATTTATCATTCTTGCGTAGAAACGGGCGTATATATTGGCGTAAGATTATGCTTACATTCCTCTCATCGCCTGATTTATGAAGCTGTGCGTACCTCTGAAATCCAGGTGTACGCAATACCTGCCCTTGATAAATGCCGCGGCTGAAATCGATCGTCATTAGAATAACACGCCCCTATATATTCAAGTCTCCGCTCCCCCCACGCCCTCATTTTACGCCATGGACACACGGAAGACGGCAAAGAAGAGAAACTTCTTTGAGAAAGAGAAAGCGAAACCAGGGAAGTGGAAAGAAACAAAATTGATTTCTAGATTTTTATTATTAATGACGTTTATTGTTATTTAGAAGAAGAATGTCGTTATTATTATTTGTATTATTATTATTATTATTATTTAAAAGAAGAAGAATGTCATTTTTGTTATTTTGTCAGTCTGAATGATTTTTTTGGTCATTGAAAGCCTTTCATTACTAAACCCAGTCCGTGCACATCTGCCGGGCCTAACCCTGGCCTAACCATCGTTTCAAAGAATAGTACAACGGCGAGCGCGTCGAAAAACGCCTCGTCCGTTTGGGGAGCTGCGCGCGCAGTCTGTGCGGAGACTCGCGCTGCGGAGCCAGGCGAAAGTATAAACAAGGCTTGAAACGTCAGGTAAAGCGCACAGGCTCGCAACTGAAGGAATACATATGCCTACAAATCAAATGCTTTGGTAAAATCACACAAATTAAACATTGAAGTCCATGTTGCACAAAAAATAAACACTGAAGTTTATAATTACTATGTTGTTGTTTTTTTTTTACAGTGGCTCATAATATATAATATCTTTTAGTTTGTCAGTGCGTTTTGCAGTGTTAGGAATTGTTTTTCTGCGCATTCCCGCACTCAAAACGTGCGTACACCACCTCGTGAGCTGGCGTAGGATTTGAGCGTGCCGTACGCCAACGTCCATATTGATAAATCTCAAAGTCACCGTGGTTTTGGGTGTACGCCAGGTGTACGCTGGAAATTTGGTGTACGCACTTTTGATAAATGAGGGCCATTGTGTGTTAAGTCAAAGCGTGCTCCATATATTAGCGGTTCTTCAAGGAGCCAGTGAAGAGACTCAAAATGTCCTTCTCTTTGTACTTTGAACATGTTCCAAACATTCCGATAAAAAAAATAGGCATTCCATTGAGGTTCAGTTTTGACAAGTCCATAAAGAAAAGATTTCTGTCCATTTTCAAATTTCCAAGATTTTGTAGTATTTTACATGCAACTACTTTCCAGCTTGAAATGACTGAACCATTAAGAAGTCTCTGCAAAAACTGTAAACGAAAAGCTGCTGCTCTACTTTGAAGATGTACCAATCCTTGTCCTCCTCCTTCTTTAGGTAAAAACAAAACACTCTGAGGAACCCAGTGTAACTTGTCCCAGAAAAAAAAATCAACTAAAATGTCTTGAATCTCTGCTAAGAGACGCAAAGGAGGATCAATGCAGGTTAACTTATGCCATAAAGAGGAAGCTACTAAATTATGTATAACTAAAGGTCGACCTCTATATGACATATTTGGGATTAACCACTTCCATTTTTCGAGTCGACCTTTAACTTTTTCAAGAGTTCCTTCCCAATTTTTTTGCACAGTTGCTTCATCTCCTAAAAAACCCCCAAATATTGAAAGCCTCCTTTCTTCCATACTAAGCCAGGAGGAAGGGGAAAAGAACCATTTTTCCAATCCCCTATTAGTATTGCTTCACTTTTTTCTAAATTAATTTTAGCAGAAGACAGTTTTTAAAATCTTCAAGTACACTCATTAAAACCTGTACATCACTCTGTTGACTAACAAACACTAAAACATCAGCAGCATATGCAGAGACTCTTATACTTTTTCCGAAATTAGGCAAATTAAAACCTTGTAAATTTTTTCTCAATTGTTGTAGCAGAGGTTCTATTGCTAGCGAATATAGCATCCCTGCCTCACTCCTCTAAACACTTTAAAAGGAGTGCATAAGCCACCATTAATTTTGAGTACGCTCTCAACATCACTGTACAAAACTTTAATTTTATCTATAAAACTTTCACTAAAACCAAAAGCTTTTAACGTTTCCCATAAGTGTGTGTGTGTTCAACTCTGTCGAAAGCTTTTTCTTGGTCGAGCGAAATCAATCCAATATCACTATTTGATAACTTAGAGACATCATCATACATATCCCTATTGAGGGAAATATTATCAAAAAGTGAAGTTTGGTCTGGATGGATCACCTTATTCATAATTATTGACAATCTAAAACAGCGAAATAGGTCTCCAGTTTTTGATCTCTGTGAGATCTCCTTTTTTGGGAAGGAAGGGTCAGGACTGCTCTCCGGCAACTCAAAGGTAGAAGACCTTCGTCCAGACTACCACTGAGTACCTCTAAGAGATCTTCTCCTAAAACTTCCCAAACACATTTATAGAAGTCTATTGGTATGCCATCAATTCCGGATTCCATGCTCTGAACGGCCTCATGCAGTTCTCCCAGGCTAAGCGCACCTGAAATCTCTGCATTAGCTTCATCAGACACCTTTGGTAAATCCTCAGAGAAGACGCTCTCATCGATATTGCCTGATCCTAGTTCACTTCTGTACAGTTTCTCATAAAAACCATTTGCCCTCCTTCTAATCACTACAGGATTGGACAACAGAATTCATTCCTCAGATCGCAAAGCGTGAATCTTTTTTGCTCATTTTTCCTTTCAAGGTTAAAACAATACTTTGAAGGAGCATCCATCTGATCAAGACTTATAAATCTAGACCGGACCAAAGCCCCCTGTGTTTTAACCCCTAATAATTCTGCCAATTGATTCTTTTTTTTTAGAAAGAATTTTCAAATAACTTTGTTGTTTTGTTGATTCTGCCAATTCCTGTATCTTAATTATGTCATTCTCTAAGTCTTTCATGGACTGCTTTAAAACTCTGCTGCTGTTGTGAGCATTCTGCTGACAATACTGTTTCATTTGTCCTTTGCCAAAATCCCACCATTTTTGTATTGATTGAAAAGATTCTTTTTTTTTCCCCTGTAATCAGCCCAAAACTATTTAAAAGTGTGTATAAAATCCTTATTATCTAACAAAGTTAAATTAAAATGCCAATAAGCACTTTTAGGCTTGACAGAATTCAAAATAAAATAAACTTGCACCATGCAATGATCTGAAAAACCAACAGGAAAAATACAACAATTTTTAAAAATACCAACATGATGCCTAAACACATCAAATCTATCCAATCTTGCCAGAGATAAGACATTATCACGTGCATGTGCCCAAGTATATTGTCTTTTATCCTCATGATAAAACTTCCACACGTCACTTTAACTCATGCTTATTTATTATTTGAATGAGACGTTTTCTCTATGGGGTTCAATATGATTTCTGTCACAATTACTCACTGTACAGTTAAAATCTCCTCCCAGAAATAAATAATCATCATTAGAAACATCTTGTAAAACAGAACATAGTGTATCTAAAACCAACATCCTATCAGTTGTTGAGTTGGGGACGTACACACAAATAAAAACAAAATTATAATTCTCCATTTGTGCTGTCACTTTTAAAAGTCTGCCCTTCAAAAACTCTTTAACTTGATATGAACTTGGATTAAAGGTTTTTGCAAATAATATTGCTACTCCTCCACCTAATGTGGTGTTGTGGCTGAAAAAAGATAAACCTTCCCATTCCTTCATCCAATCATTAACATTGTTCACGTCACTATGCGTTTCCTGAATCAAAGTGACATCTATGTGTTTAGAAGTAAAAAATAGAAAATATATATAAGGAAAACACAAAAGAAAAAAAACAAATACACGAGCTCAAAGCTCGAGCTCTCACACACGCTCCACAAACACCCACGCATGCGCAGAGAGAGAAGGAGGGAGAGAGAGAGAGAGGCTCAAAAAAACATTTATTTACCAAAATTTTTAAAATGCAATTTTACATTATTTTTCCAGGACAAAAACAAAACAAAATGCATCTAAAATAAATAAATGAGTAAATAAATAAAGAGAAATAAATAAAATTAAATATACAAGTCCAAACAATCATCACTATCAATATCACAAATACACTGATTCACAGCCCATCGGTGTTTAAACTTCTCCATGTCATTTACCAGTTTATGATATGTGAACTCAATTTTAATGCGAGATTTTACTAGTCCTTTTAAAATGGACACAATATCATCTGACCCAGCCCCGTTCAAACGATATTTTCTTGATAGCCAAATTGCCAGTTTAGCTTTTCCAAAAATAAAATTTAACAACACATGGGGCCCTATTTTAACGATCTGAAACGCAAGTGTCAAAGCGCAAAGCGCAAGTAACTTTGTGGGCGGGTCTTGGCGCTGTTGCTATTTTCCCGGCGGGATAATGACTCTTGCGCCGGGCGCAAATCTAAAAGGGGTTGGTCTGAAGTAGCTTCATTATTCATAGGTGTGGTTTGGGCGTAACGTGAAATAAACCAATCAGAGCATCATCTCACATTCCCTTTAAGAGCAGACGCACTTTTTCCTTGGCGTATTGCTATTATAACGGCGGATTTGCCAGGCGCGCGTCAAGAGCGGTTCACAGCCGAGGAGAGCAACGCTCTCTTCACGGCCGTAAAAGAGAGAGAAGTGACATTGGGGATGGGAGAAACACACCCAAATTAGCTTCGGCTAAACAGGCATATAATAATGTGGGTAAATGTGTAAGCTAGATGTATGCTTTTATAATAAATTATTATATTTATAATAAATTATCTATCTATCTATCTATCTATCTATCTATCTATCTATCTATCTATCTATCTATCTATCTATCTATCTATCTATCTATCTATCTATCTATCTATCTATCTATCTATCATTTGTAATATTATGATTTGCAAAAATGAAAACTGCTGCTTCTGTGTAGATTAGAGAATCACAGTGTATGAGCGTTTGTGCACTCTATACATTATGGTCAAGCATGCGCCCTTAAAATAGCATAATGAACAACGCGCAACGCGCAACGCGCCACTGACTTTAGACTAGGTTTTTTCTGGCCAGTGGCGCAATTGTTTTATGGAACAGTAAAATAGCACCAGGGAACGTTTGCGCCAAAACACGCCTCCTTTTTTGCGCTGAACCGCCCAGAGAGCGCAAGTTCATTCCCTAGTTTAGCGACGTGCTTCTGTGGAGGGAAAAGCGCGCTTTGCGCGGGTGCAAAATAGGAATGAAACATGCATCGGTGTACAAAGTCAATTGCGCTGGGTGCAAGATAGGGCCCATGCACTTCCCTCTTTCTTCTACTGTATTTTGGACCATAAATAAAAGAAACTGGAGTAAAAACTTCTCCCAATTTATGAGACCACTCTTCTAAAATACAAAAAACTGGTCGAAGTCTTTTGCACTTTAAAAACAAATGAAAAACTGTCTCCTGTTCCCCACAGAAAGGACAGCCCTCCCCTACCTGTGGATCAAGGTGTGCTATGTGTCTGTTCGTAGCTATTATCCCGTGTACTATCCTCCACTGCAGGTCTCCAGACCTCTTCTCAATGGGAGGTTTGTACAGGGACCTCCAACTGCCTTTGGGGGAGGCGCCTGGCCCAAAAAAACTCTTGCCATTTGGACTCGCTAACAGTCTCTAGTGCTTTAAGATGCCATGATTTCACCCACATAGTATATATGTCCGTCTTATCAGCATTGCAAAAGTACTTCGGCTGATGATTCTTAAAAGACAGCAAGCAACCTTCTTTCTCTTGCCATGTACCATTCTCTGGTGAAAAAAGCAGCTGAGGAAAGCTACAGTGATCAGTCTCTTTTTCAAAACTTTCCATTGCCAGTTTGTAATCCTGAGGCAGGGTCTCAATTATCTGAATCAGCACATTTTTTATCAATCTGATAGATTTAATTCTCAATTTTTCTGCTAAATTCTCAGGGTTAATCCATTCTTTATTGACTCGCAAATGTCCAATCTTTAAAATGTTTGCTGCCCACATGGCTTTTCTAAGAGTGTCCGATTTTAGAGCATCCACATCCAGAGCAGCATTAAAGAAAAGCGGCTCTTCATTCAGCCACAAGTTCTGAATGTCACTTCCATCCCGTGAGAACTTAAAAAGTGCCCATGATTTAAAGAGTGATCTGTAAAAGAGACTCAGTCCAGACAAATCCAGTTTGTTAAGATCCATCAGAAACAGGTGACGGTCTAGTCCCATGTCTCCTACTCTTCTCAAGAGAGCACATGCGATCTCAGCCCAGCTCACATCCACACCATAGATTAATCTCCTTGCTGTCTGTATTCGAAAAGCCTTCAGTCTCGATTTGATGTCAATCAGCCCCTGGCCTCCTTCTTGCCTTGGTAAGTATAGCACAGCAGCCTTCAGCCAATGCTGTCCCGACCAGAAAAAGTCTACTATCCGCTGCTGTATTTCTTTCACCAGCTTTTCGGGAGGTTCTAGTATCATCATTTTGTGCCATAATGAAGAAGCAACCAGGTTGTTACATACCAGAACCCTCCCCCTATAGGACAGCTGAGGCAGCAACCAGTTCCAGCGAGACAACCGAGCACACACTTTCTCCACAAGGCCTTCCCAATTTTTATCTCTATACTGCTCTATTCCTATAAAGACCCCTAAATACTTAAAACCTGTTCTCCCCCACTGTAACCCACCAGGAAGTAATGGACCTTTAGAAACCCTTCCACACCACAAAGCATCACTTTTGCTCCAGTTGACTACAGCGGACGAGGCTTTACCATAACACTCTAAAGACTCTTTAAGTACCTGAATATCACTATCCTCTCTAATTATAATTGTGAGATCATCAGCATATGCAGATAATTTAATAGAGTAATTCATGGTATTAACCTGTAAACCCATTAGTTCCCTTCTCAGTTTGCATATGGTTCAATTACGATACTGTACAATTGTCCTGAAATTGGGCAACCCTGTCTGATACCTCTTCTTACATTAATAGGGATACTTAACCCACCACCCATTTTAATCATACATGTTGCTTTGGTATAAAGAAGTTTGATCATTGAAATAAAACTTTTCCCAAAACCAAAAGCATTAAGGGTATCAAACAAAAAAACATGATCAACCCTATCAAAAGCCTTTTCTTGATCTAAAGACAAAAGACCCAGATTAAGATCATTACAATTGGCATAATCAAAAACAAATTAAATGAAGATTATCTGTAATTAACCGATTTTGAACACAATATGACTGATCTTTATGTACAATTTCATGCAAAACTTTGTTTAACCTATTTGCTAAAACCTTCGAAAATATGTTATAATCTGTACACAGGATTGCAACAGGTCTCCAGTTCTTTAGGAGTGTTAAATCACCCTTTTTCGGGAGCAAAGACAAAACCGCTCTTTGACAGCTGTTTGGAAGAATTCCTTCATGACAACATTTCTGAAACACTTTAAAAAAGTCCTGACCTACAATTGGCCAAAAAGTCTTGTAAAACTCAGCTGGTAGTCCATCCATTCCCGGACAACGGCCTGAAGATAGACCCATCACAGCTCGAGAGACTTCCTCAAAAGCGATATCGTTCTCTAATGACAGCTTTTTTTCTTCAGATAAAACAGGTAAATCTCTTAACAGTTCAGTCCTGGAATATTCATCTGAGCTTTCAGCAGTGTACAATTTAGAATAAAAGTCAACAGCAATTCTTCGCATCTCCAGTGGTTCTGATGTGACATGTCCATTATTGTCCTTCAGTAAAATCATTTGTTTCTGCTGACCCACTTTACACTCTAGGTTAAATAAATAAGAAGTGGGAGCGTCCATGTCCTTCAAGTGTAAATAGCGGCTTCTTATAAGAGCCCCTTTAACTTTTTCATCCAGTATTGAACTTAAATCATTTTTCTTTTCAGTCCACAAGTCTTTTAAATTAGCATCATCATTAACAGTCATATTTGTTTCAATATCAGCAATTTCCGCTTCCAGCTGTTTTAATGTATTTTTCAACCGTACAGAGGAGTATGCAGTATGTTTTTGAGAGAAATCTCTTATATGGGCTTTGCCAACCTCCCACCACTGAATAATATCTTCAAAATTACTCTGTTCTATTTGCCATTTCTCCCAAAAACACTCAAAATCTTCACAAAAAGACTTATCTTCTAAGAGTTTAGTATTCAGATGCCAATAATAGCTCTTATGTACACTTTTAGACAAGGTAAACCCAACTGTAACAAGCTTATGATCAGAAAGAATATTGGGGATAATTTCTGTGTTAACAACTCTATTTTTCAGGTTAGAATATATATAAAAACAGTCCAAACGTGCAGCATAAATCCTCTCATTAATCACTTTCACCCATGTATATTGTTTTATAGAAGGGTTATTCACTCTCCACACATCTGAGAGACTGAGCTTTTTTAAAACACTAGCCAAACGAGCTAGTGCATGCATTGCATGCTGACTGTGCATGTGGTTCTTCCCCGTTTCTGTCTAGAACAAAATCTAGAGTGCAGTTCCAGTCCCCTCCCACAACAATAAAGAAATCATCACTTCCTTCTTTGATTATGCTTTCTAATTTAGCAAAGAATAACTTTCTTTCCGCTCCAACATTAGAAGCATAAATATTTACAAAAAGAAAGTTTAAATGACTGATTTCAGCCTTAACAATTAAAAACCTTCCTGGTACTACTACTTGTTTTGATAAAATTTTGACATTAAATGTAGGAGAAAAAAGGACAGCTACACCAGCACTTAAATTAGTACCATGACTAAGAATATAGTCTCCCTTCCACCATAGGCCCCAGTCAACTTCATTCTTGCAATTGCTATGAGTTTCTTGCAAAAAAGTAACACTCAAGCCTTTCAATCCAATCATTTCTGAAAGTATTTCATTCTTTTTTCCATCCCTCATCCCATTAATATTAAAGGGATACTTCAGGATTTAGCATTAAGCTTTGTATTAGTAGAAAACCTGTAGTATTTTCGAATTACCATGCTTTCCACCCTCATATCCCCCTGAGAGGAGAGATTTATGTATTTTTTGTCTGGAAAAAAATCCTCCGATGACGCAAAAATCGTCATTTTGCGTCATCGGAGGATTTTCTGGCCAGAGGCTAAAGACTACAGCCAGTAGTAGGAGCTGTTCCGCATGTTTTCAGCCCGCCCATAGAGGGTGGGATCTCACTCACAGAATGTACACACAGTCAGCCGTCTTTCTTTGGAAGCTAAGCTATAGCAGGCTGAAAAGCTGAGAAAGTAGGGGTTACCATCCTCCTTTTCCCGGACTTGTCCGGCGGGCGAGATCGTTCAAAATGTCCGGGATTCGGCTTTTGCTTTCTGCGGTCGCCATTCATTGTTTACATGCACACCTCTTGTTTCAATCTAACTGAATTCATTCCGATCGGTGAATCTGAATGTAGTGTTTACATGAACGCTAAACAAGTGATCGGTTGATGTGTATTTTAACATTGCTAAGAAAATTCCCGCACCTCCGTTGCGAGACCGGCGCGTCTCAGTAATGACGCCACCGGCCTCGCGCCGTTCTCCCGCGGCCGTCAGCCTCGTCCTGCTCGCCACAGTAAACATAATGAATGAATGGCGACTGTAGAACGCAAAAGCCGAATCCCGGACATTTTGGGCGATCTCTAAATCCCTGGCAAACTCATCACGTAGGCTAGCCTTGTTGTTTGTTTTCAACTGCGCACTCTTACCGGTAGGCGTGGCCTCCTAAGGCAGCGAAGCAAGTGCATTCTGGGAGTTGTTGTCTTTCATCCACATGAGCCAAAAATACATTTTCTGGCTTTTCTCAGTCTAGAAAGCTCCAAATTAAAAAATTTCTTCACATTTCTTCTACATAAATTACCTATTTTAAATACACATTAATCTTTCCAGAGGTGAAGTATCCCTTTAAGAGATCCCACCCTCAGAGTCTCCATAGAGAAAAGAGAAGAAAAGAAAAAACAAAACAAAAGAAAGGAAAAGTTTACAGACATAGTGATTATCTAAATTTTCCCCTCGCTTTTCCTAGCTTTTTACCTAGGTTTGTTACATGCTTTTTAAGGCGGTATCTTTTTTGCTGAGTAAGTTCCTCATAGCTGCTGATCTTCCTAGCCCTCGTTGCTGAAACAATAAACTTTTCTGAGTTACACGGAAAGAAGCCTCCAGTGCCCTCTCCGGAGAGCTGAGAAACATATAAACCATACGTCTAAAGGAAAGCACGTGCTTTAAAACGGCGTCTTTACATCCCAGAGGTACCGCTTTAACAGGGCTCGCAATCTTACCGAATCTTAACAGTTCTTTAACAATGGCTTCGTTTGAAATGAACGGAGGTGCATTAGAGACTATAACTTTAGTTGCTGGAGCGGATAGCGGGGTTACCGGTACAAACGTCTCTTTCACCCATATTCCACTCACAGTCAACTCATTAACAAGTGCTTCAGTTTTTAAAAACACAACCACCGCTTTATTCATTCTGGAGGCCGAAACGATGTTATCGAACCCTTTATCACCGATAATCAACAGCATTTCCTCCACAGTCACCCCGGGCTCAGGTACACACCTGCAGCCATTCCTGAGGGATAGGTTAGACGTGCCCTGCGTGTTGGTAGTCGCCATACCAGCGGCTACCAACCACGCGCGCACACAGAGAAACCCTTTTGCCTCCCTACCCTAATAGCGTACGAATCTAGCGAGGGGAAAAGAAAGGAGAAAGAAAGAAAAAATAAATATTATAATAATTTTTAAAAGAAGGAAACAAAGTGAAAAAAAGAAAATGCCCTCAACAACAACGCTCTCAACTCGCTCCGCACGTTCACCCCCAACAATCACACCGGAAGTGAGTGAGTGAGAGAGAGAGAGAGAGAGAGAGAGAGAGAGAGAGAGAGAGAGAGAGAGAGAGAGAGAGAGAGAGAGAGAGAGAGAAAGAGAGAGAGAGAGAGAGAGAGATGTTTCAATCCTGATGTAATAATGACTGAAGGCCACAAGAGGAACAATGTTGATTCTCTTTTAGTTTCTCTTTTCTGCTCAGATGATTCTGTCATGTTTAGTTTGTTGAGTTTCTCCAGATCTAATTTAAAATAAACTGACCTGGAAAAATAAACATGAACATTTATTTATTTTTTATTCTGATTCTAAAATTATAATTGCAATATTTTTTAACATAATTCAGATGTAGTCTCACATATAAAGGTGTTTAACGACAATATGTACTATATTCTTTTTACATAAGTGATAATGCAGTAACACACACAATCAGTTACACAGCTGGAAAAATTGCAATTTAGTGTGTGTGTGTGTGTGTAATTACACACTTCTGATAAAATAATCCTGTTAAATGGTACCACATTTTTTTGTAATTTGTTATACAGTGTGTGTCAGTGTGTATGTGTGTGTGTGTGTGTGTGTGTGTGTGTGTGTGTGTGTGTGTGTGTGTGTGTGTGTGTGTGTCAGTCAGGGTGTGTTTGTTGTTTAATGTGACACAGAGACACTGAAGAGTTATTATCAAGTCTAAATCCAGCACAGAGGGGTTCAGTGAATGTGTGTGTGAATGTGTGCAAGTGTGTGAGTGTGTGTGTGTCAGAGACGCTGTAGAAGGACAGAGTGCCGGCCGACACGTCCACAAACACTCCTGCTCTCTTACAGGATCCTGGACCAGCAGAAACATCAGTGGAGTTACTATTGTGCCAGACAGTGAATCTGTGATTATAGTGGTACAGACTCCAGGACTTCTCATTATATCCAAACTCACAGTCACTCCCTCCTTTCCTCTCGATTCCTTTATATGACACTGATATACCAGTATAATCTCCACTCCATTCAGCCTCCCAGTAACAGCGTCCAGTCAGACTCTCTCCACACAGAACCTGCCAACACTCATCAAATCTCTCTGGATGATCAGGATACGACTGACTCTCACACACATACGTCACCTTTCTGTTCTCCTCAGACAGAAAGAGACGAGTGTGTGCTGTGTTTGGATCCAGTGTGAGATCAACGGCATCTGAACACAAGAACACACACATTACAACAGCAACATTTACAACAACACACACTAAAACTGTGTTTGAGGACTTACATCTGTGTAGTCTTGATGTCATCATGAACTCTCCACAGTGATCCACACTAGAAAACACACACACACACACACACACACACACACACACACACACACACACACACACACACACTAATTAAACAAAATTTTAATTTAAAGTTTTAAGTACACCTATGAGTCGTATTCAATATTAATTAGATATTTTCTTGTTGATCAAAGGCTTAAATAAACTAATTAAAATTCAAACACACACACACACACACTCTCCCTCTCTCATTGTCTCTCTCTCTCTCACACACACTACCTCTCTCACTGTCTCTCTCTCTCTCACACACTCCTTCTCTCACTGTCTCTCTCTCACACACACACACACACACACACTCCCTCTCTCACACGCACACACACTCCCTCTCTCACTGTCTCTCTCTCTCACACACACACAGACACACACTCTCCCTCTCTCACTGTCTCTCTCTCACACACACACACACACACACACACACACACACACACACACACACACACACACACACACTCTCCCTCTCTCACACACGCACACACACACTCTCCCTCTCTCACTGTCTCTCTCTCTCACACACACAGACACACACTCTCCCTCTCTCACTGTCTCTCTCTCTCACACACACACTCTCCCTCTCTCACTGTCTCTCTCTCTCACACACACACGCACTCTCCCTCTCTCACTGTCTCTCTCTCTCACACACACACGCACTCTCCCTCTCTCACTGTCTCAATTCAATTCAATTCAATTCAAATGAGCTTTATTAGCATGACTGTGTAACACAATGTTGCCAAAGCATCAACATATTATATATAAATAATAAAACAAACAAAACATATATGTATAAATCATGTCATATGTAGCATAGTAAATATAAATAAATAGATAAATAAACACAATCTATCCTAATAAATGAATAAATACAGTGGGTCTCTCTAGAGAATTAGCTGACTCTGGCGTTGTGAATAGCTAACACATATTTAGCCGCTAGTGCAGCTGTACTATCATCTTCTCCCAGTAAGAAGAACATTTTCTCAGCGTCACTCAGTTCAGAGAACGATGGAATCAAGATTTCAAATCTGGGCAGAAAGGTTTCTCTTATACTGGAGTATCTGGAGCAGAAGAGCAGAAAGTGTTCCTCATCCTCGATGTGCTGAAGATCACAGTGTCTACAGATCCTCTGCTCTCTCTCTGTCCACACACACACACACACACACACACACACACACACACACACACACACACACACACACACACTCCTCTGCTCTCTCTCTGTCCATGTTTGTCTACGTCTTCCTCTCTCTATCTCTAGATCATGGTCACTTAATCTGTATTTGGAGAGGATTTGTCTTTCTTTAAAATGTTTAATAAATAGATAACTGGCCAATTTAGTGGTTCTATTGAGGGTCGAGTAACATTGGAGTTTATTCTGGAGGGCAAAATGTGCTTTTAGTGATTCATCATGAGTGTCTTTTAGATGTTTGTGGATTTGGTTAATGATAGGTTTGGGGTTGATGGGGAGTATAGTCTGATGGACGAGTTGGAGAGCGAGTGTGTTCAGAGGATGAGGTTCTGCTGAGCTTTCATTGGCGAGGAGGGCTTTATATTGCACTGACTCTGGGTCAGACTGATGGAGATGATGCCAGAACTGAACACATCTCTTCTGGATCTCAATGTTCAGCGGGTACAGGCCCAGCTCAGCCCTGCAGGCGGCAGTGCACGTGTTTCTGTGAACCCCGGGAATATTTTTGCCAATTTCCAATTGTAATTTTTCTACTGTATTTTATCCCAATTTTTACAATTTAGTACTGGTCCCCAAATTTCACATCCATCTAAAATTATTGGTTTTATTATTGAATTATATAATTTTATCCAGGTTTTAATGGGTAATTTTAAGTGTCCACATCGTGACTTTATAGCATAGAAAGCCCTCCGAGCCTTTTCACCGAGTGTTTTCACAGCCAGACCGAAGCGTCCCGAAGCGCTGATGTCGATGCCCAGATAGCTGTAGCTAGTGCTGTACACACACACACACACACACTCAGATAGCTGTAGCTAGTGCTGTGCTGCAGAACATGGCCTTTATACAGGAACTGGTGTTTGTGTGCCTGAGATCGGGCTTTCTTCTGGAACACCATGACTCTGGTTTTGTCCAGATTGACGGTCAGGGCCCAGTCGTGACAGTATTGTTCCAGCAGGGACAGGCTCTGCTGAAGGCCCTCAGGTGTGCGGGACAGCAGGACCAGGTCGTCCGCGTACAGCAGACATCTGACCTCTGACCCCTGTAGAGTGAGGCCGGGCACAGTAGAGCTCTCCAGCGCTGATGCCAGATCATTGATGTAGATGTTGAATAGAGTCGGGCTCAGACTGCAGCCCTGCCTCACTCCACGGCCCTGCTGCATTACTTTAAATGAGTCCACCCCGCAAGATTACTGTTATAAACATGAACCCCGTCTGAAACGCAAAGGGGGTGGTGTTGCTGTAATTTATAGTAATATTTTCAAAACCACTAAGAAATCAAGTTTCGAATATAATTCTTTTGAAGTGTTAGTGCTTAATGTAAAAATATATAGTAAAAATGATAAATCACGTTTGAGATTTGTGCTGGCTACTGTATACAGGCCACCAGGGCACCATACAGACTTTATCAAAGAATTTGCGGACTTTCTATCAGAGTTAGTATTGGCTGCAGATAAAGTACTAATTGTTGGTGATTTTAATATACACATCGATAATGAAAAAGATGCATTGGGTTTGGCATTTAAAGACATTGTAAACTCAATTGGAGTTAGACAACACGTGTCAGGACCTACTCATCGTCGTAATCATACTCTAGATCTAATAATATCACATGGAATAGATGTTGATGCCGTTGAAATTCTGCAGCAGAGCGATGACATCTCAGATCATTATCTAGTCTCGTGTAAATTACATTTAGCCAAGGCTGCAAAGCCGACTCCGTGTTACAAATATGTTAGACCTATCACTTCTGCTACTAAAGATTGCTTTATTAATAATCTTCCTGATCAGTTTCATCATTTTAGCATCCCGGATAGCTTAGAAAAACTTGATATTGCAACAGAAACTTTTAACTCTCTCTTTTCCAGCACTTTAGACACAGTTGCTCCTTTGCGCTTAAAGAAGATTAAAGAAAATAATCCAACGCCGTGGTACAGCGAGCACACTCGGGCCCTTAAGAGAGCAGCCAGAAAAATGGAGCGCAACTGGAAGAAAACAAAACTAGAGGTATTTCGCATTTCATGGAAGGAGAGCTCGATTGCTTACAGAGAGGCTTTAAAAGCTGCTAGATCTGCTTATTTTTCAAACCTATTAGAAGAAAATAAACATAATCCTAGGTATTTATTTGAAACAGTGGCTAAACTAACGAAAAAGAAAGCTTCAAACACAGAAGGTTCCAAGCAGCACAGCAGTAATGACTTTATGAACTTCTTCACTTATAAGATTGATAATATCAGGGATAAAATTATAACTATGCAACCGTCTACTACAGTATCGCATCAGGCAGTGCATTGTAGTCTCCCTGAGGAAAAATTTGATTCATTCATTGCTATAGGAGAGGAAGAATTTACTAAACTCGTTAAATCATCTAAATCTACAACATGTATGTTAGACCCTATACCGACTAAGCTACTGAAAGAGATGCTTCCAGAGGTCATAGATCCTCTTCTTAATATCATTAATTCCTCTTTGTCTCTAGGATACGTACCAAAAAACTTTAAGCTGGCTATGATTAAACCGCTTGTTAAAAAAATGCAACTTGATCCTTCAGAATTAGTCAATTACAGGCCGATCTCGAATCTACCTTTTCTGTCAAAGATATTAGAAAAGGCAGTATCTTCACAACTATGTTCCTTTCTAGAAAGAAATGATATCTGCGAGGATTTTCAGTCCGGATTTAGACCATACCATAGTACTGAGACTGCTCTCGTTAGAGTAACAAATGATTTGCTCTTATCATCCGATCGTGGTTGTGTCTCTCTATTAGTGTTACTCGATCTTAGTGCTGCGTTTGACACCATTGACCATGACATTCTTTTAAATAGACTAGAAAACTATGTTGGCATTAGTGGAATTGCACTAGCATGGTTTAAATCATACTTATCTGACCGTTATCAGTTTGTAGCAGTAAATGAAGAGATGTCTTATCAATCACAAGTTCAGTATGGCGTACCACAGGGCTCAGTACTAGGACCGCTGCTGTTCACTCTGTACATGCTGCCATTAGGAGATATCATTAGGAAACATGGAATTAGCTTCCACTGTTATGCCGACGATACTCAGCTCTATATTTCTTCAAAACCTAATGAAACTTACCAATTCACTAAATTAACAGAATGCATAGCTGATATAAAAAACTGGATGACTCGTAATTTCCTACTTCTAAATTCTGAAAAAACAGAGATTCTAATTATTGGACAAAAAACTTCCTCACGTAATAACCTAGAATACTGTCTAACACTTGATGGCTGCTCTGTTAAGTCTTCGTCGTCGGTTAGGAACCTGGGTGTGCTCTTTGATACCAATCTTTCATTTGAAAGTCACGTGTCTAGTATCTGTAAAACCGCATTTTTCCATCTTAAAAATATATCTAAATTACGTCATATGCTCTCATTGACAAATGCGGAACAATTAGTCCATGCGTTCATGACCTCAAGGCTAGATTATTGTAATGCTCTACTGGGTGGTTGCCCTGCACGCTTAATAAACAAACTGCAGCTGGTCCAAAACGCAGCAGCTCGAGTTCTTACCAGAACCAGGAAGTATGACCATATTAGCCCGGTTCTGTCAAAACTGCACTGGCTCCCTATTAAACATCGCATCAATTTTAAAATATTGCTGATTACTTACAAAGCACTGAATGGTTTAGCTCCGCAGTACTTGAGTGAGCTCTTAACGCATTATACTCCTTCACGTCTATTGCGATCTCAAAATTCCGGCCAGTTGATAATACCTAGAATATCTAAATCGACTGCTGGCGGTAGATCCTTTTCCTATTTAGCACCAAAACTTTGGAACAGCCTTCCTACCATTGTCCGGGAAGCAGACACACTCTGTCAGTTCAAATCTAGATTAAAGACACATCTCTTTGACATAGCGTTCACATAATACATTATAGACTTCTATAATTCAATATTAGGCTGCATAGATTAGGTCAGCTGGAACCGGGAACACTTCCCATAAATCCTGATGTACTTGTTACATCATGAGAAGAATGGCATCTACGCTAATTTTAGTGTCTTTGTTTATCCCAAGGTTTTCCCGCAGCCTGCCGGATCCAGGCCGTTTCCAGATCTGATGAAGGACCTTCGCCTGGACCCGATGTCAACGCAGTGCTGAAGTGCCAACTAGTCTCTCCCTATGGAGGATCCCTCTACCACTCTACAGATAACGCGTCGTCGGGAAAACTCAATTTGCGTATCTACCCCGAATTGATAAAATAAAATTCTGAATCAAAACTATAAGGAAACACCAGTAATTTGTTTAGGCTTGGTTTGTAGGGAATTCCAAACCTGCACACATATATTCAAACGCACATAATTATAGAACCCGTTCTTAATGCGCATCTGAACGCCATCAGCGTTTCTCACAGGTTCGCTAAAGTCTGTGTAGAGAGAATGGTGTCGTCTTGGCGGCCCTAATTTAAAAACAAATGATCGTTGCGACGGAAGCGAATCAATCAAAACTAACTTTAGCTGGAAAATAACTTTATTAAAGAACCGCTATAAAGCCAAAACAATCTTACGTTAAATTATACATTTATCTCTGTAAAGCTGCTTTGAGACAATCTACATTGTTAAAAGCGCTATATAAATGAAGATGACTTGACTTGACTTGACTTGCTGGAAGAAGGCGGTTCTGTGGTTACTGATCTTCACCGCACTTTTGCTGTTGGTGTACAGAGATTTTATAATGTCAAATGTTTTTCCGCCGATGCCAGTTTTTAAGATTTTGTACAGTAGACCATCATGCCAAATTGAGTCGAATGCTTTTTTAAAGTCTAAAAAACATGCGAATATTTTCCTTTGTTTGTCGTTGATGTTCTTGTTGATTAGAGTGTGGAGAGAATAGATGTGGTCGGATGTGCGATGTTTTGGTAAAAAGCCAATCTGTGCTTTATTTAAGATGTTGTGTGCTGAGATGTGTGAGACGATGCGTCTGTTGATGATACTGCAGAACAGTTTTCCCAACACACTGCCCACACTTATCCCGCGGTAGTTATTGGGGTCGAATCTATCACATAATTAAATTAAATATGGGGGTGATGAGTCCCTCAGACCAGATCTCAGGGAAGTGTCCAGACCAGAACACCAGATTAAATAATTTAGCTATTGTTTGAATCATGCTGGGACTGCTGAGTTTAAGCATCTCGTTATTAATGTGATCTTGTCCACATGCTTTCTTTAATTTAAGATTTTTAATATGTTCTAATATTTCAGATATTGTTATTGATTTATCTAATGGATTTTGATAATTCTTAATAGTTTTTTCCATGTCTTCTAGAGTTTTCTTTACTTTACTCTGAGGTTGGTTGAGGTCAGCCGGCTCAATTTTTTGGTACAGATTTTCGAAGTAAGATTTCCAAATTGTGCCATTCTGGAGTGATATCTCTAATTTGGGTTTTTCGAGTTTTTTATATAAGTTCCAGAAAGTGTTTTGATCTATTGAATCGTCAATTTCTTCAATTTTAGTTTGAAAATATTTTTCTCTTTTTTTCCACAGAAGTGTTTTGTACGTTTGCAGACAGTCTGAGTAAGAAAGCCGTAATGTCTGGCTGGACGGATCTTTGTGCTTTTTGTTGGAAAGTCTCCTGAGTTCTTTTCTGAGACCGGCACATTCATCATCAAACCAGACATCCTTTCTCTTTCTATGTTGATTAGTTCTATGCTTGGTTTGCTGTTTAATATTAGATAGAGTTGTTATGTTATGAATATGTAATTTAAGTTTTTTGTTGCTAAATTTATTCCATTAATATCTAAGGTGAAATCAGTGGACATAAAGTCACCTAGCATTTTTAATATAGTAGGATTGTTCATATTTTCT
This sequence comes from Rutilus rutilus, assembly GCF_951802725.1. Classification (NCBI taxonomy): domain Eukaryota; kingdom Metazoa; phylum Chordata; class Actinopteri; order Cypriniformes; family Leuciscidae; genus Rutilus; species Rutilus rutilus. The sequence continues at coordinate 68,670,246 of NC_140209.1, forward strand.
TTGAGTTGTTCTGAGTTGGACTTATTCCACTTGAGTTTCTGTTTCAGAGGAAACAGTTTTTCAGATTCAGGTGGAGCAGTTTTGGTTATTTGACATGGGGCTTTCAGATAAAGCACAGTTTGGCAGTGATCGGACATCGGGAGCTGAGGTCTGACTGTGAAGGCATTAATAAAGCTTTGATCAATATCTGTTATTGAATAATCAACCACACTGGTTCCTAATCTGGAGCAATAAGTGAATCTACCTAATGTGTCTCCACGAGTTCTGCCGTTAATAATGTATAATCCTAAACCTTTACAGAGTTTCAACATTTGTTTTCCACTAATGTTCACTGAGGTATCATAGCTGTTTCTCGGTGTGATATTCGATGAGGGATGAAACGTGGTGTCATTGGGGATGTGGTCATTATCTACAATATTTACATAATCAATTTCTCGCCCTGTTCTGGCGTTTAAGTCTCCGCAGATGAGGATGTTTCCTCTGGACTGAAAGTGTAAGATGTCAGTCTGTAATGTTGGGAAGCTTTGCTCTTCGTAATAGGGAGAGTCATGAGGTGGAATATAGACTGCACAGAGGTAAAGGTTTGACTGATATATGACGGATTTCACTTCAAGCCAAATGGATGATTTTCCACTTTTAGCAACTTTAATTGAATGTTTTAAATCGTCTTTGTGCCATATAAGTATTCCACCTGAGTCTCGTCCACATTTAATTTTAGAATTTTTTGATGAAGGAACCATAATTTCCTTGTATCCTATTGGACAATGTAAGGTCTCATTACTACGACACCACGTCTCATGAAAGATACAGATGTCCATGTCTGTTACACTGCTGAGTAAGTCTTGGTCTGCAGTCTTATTACCAAAAGTAGAAGAGTGCAGACCTTGTATATTCCAACAACTGATTTTAAATGATTTCATGAATAGTTTTTTCTGTAATGTGTGTGTGTGTGTGTGCTATGCAGGTTATGTCCTCAGTCTGGAGCAGATGACGTTCAGTAGATGTCGTATCTGGTTGAGTTCAGCAGCTGCAGGGTTCTGTGGTTGTTGAGCGGCCGCTGCGTAGCTCTTGTGTTGGGATGGAGGTCCGGCGGCCGGTCTGGGCTCTGCTGGAGGACGATGGCTTCTCTGTGCTGTGTAGCTCTTGTGTTGGGATGGAGGTCCGGTGGGCTCTGCTGGAGGACGATGGCTTCTTGGTGGCTGAGAGCTTCGCCTGTTATCTGAGTTTCTGCTGTTTCTTGCTGTGTTTCCAAGGGCTGTGCTTTTCAGCACTCTGGCGAAGACTTTCACTCCTTGTTTATTGAGATGTACATAGTCATACATATGATGAGGCTGTATGTCTTTGTGATGGGCGAGATGAGCATTAGGAATGAGTGCGCAGCTTCTGGAGAGTTCCACATTATTCCCGTGGATCACGTGGAATGGCACATCGGTGCGTGGCAGCAGTGTGGACAGAGTTACTCTAGCCTCTGGGAAGCATTGTGTGGCTCTGATCGCCACCTCTCTCATCACAGGAGCCACACGGCCCTTCATGGCCCTTAAATTATTCGTCCCTGTGTGGATTACGATGTGCTTGTAGTTTTCATGTTTACTCTCAGACAGGATCTGAAAAGCACTTCTTGTGTTTGGGCACCAGATTTTCTTGGCTTTCATGGTAGTAGAAGTCTCTCATTGACATATTTCCCATTAGAGTCAGTCAGGATAAGAGCATGTGTTTCTCCCGGGTCCTGTGCAGAGGAGCTGTGGATCTGGGGTGCTGGATCAGTCGAGCAGTGAGGCTCTTCTTCCACTGGTTGCTGTTCAGGTTGAGGGTTTTCCATGAGCATATCTGGACGAGTCAAGGGTTTGGCAGAAGACTCTTTAGGTGCTAAAACAGAATCGAGTCTTTCTTTCAGATCTGTGATGAGTTCATCTTTGGTGTGGAGTAGGGCTGCACGTTTTCAAGTTTTTCATTAACCGTTAACCGAGGCCCTTAGCGGTTAATACTCGGTTAACCATAGTGTGCGCGCCGCAACCCCGAGATAGGCGTAATTTGCGGGTGGGACATGTCCCCACCACTTTTGAAACATCTCGCGGCACGAATACCAATACAAATAAACAAAACATCTCCAGTTAACTAGCAGAGCATTCATTTCGTTCGTTTTTTTTTTTTTAGGCGATCTAGCGCTGAAATGTTTTGTTTTTTAAATCAAGTGATCAAAGTGCTCGTTGCCGCTGCGATCGAGAAGGGTCTTGTAAAACGTGCGGAGGTAGCAGCTATTATTAATTCGTGGCCACGAAACAATTCACCTGAATATTCACCAATTCACAAAAAAAAGGAATAAAAAGCTGTACGAGAATAGTCGGCCTTCACTGAAGAGCAATCTTCACAGGTAAGAAAAACAGTTTTATAATTATTATTAATTCGTGGCCACGAAATAATTCACAAAAAAATAGGTTTTTAGCATTCACTAATTAATAGTAGCCTATCAAACTGTTTTTGGCCACGTTGTAATTCGTTAAATCAAAATGAGGGAGGGAATTAGTACGTGTCCACGATTTATTAAAACGAGTGAACAAATAAGTCATCGTAACAACTAATTATTTAGATCAGTGGACAGGGCGCATAACAAACAGTGAGAGAGCCCCGGCCGTGCGCGCGCGCGCACTCTCATCGCCTTCAAACAACACGAGCGCTGTATTGCTCTCTCTCCCTCGCGCATATCAACACAATAGTAAAAGGTCGGAAGACCGATTGTGTTTTATAGATTAGTAGTTTGTTCATAAAGGGTTTGATTAGCAACTACATGTTTAGGAAATGCATAATACAAATTGTATGGGTTAATGTAACGGTAAACAGACTCTGCGGGTAAAACTGTTGTGGTGAAACTGCGCATGCGCGGGGTGAAACTGCTGGGGTAAAGCTGTGGCTCTGCGGCTCTGCAGACAGATATTTTTGTGCTGCGATCAGTGGCGCGGATACTATGTTTGTTTCTGGCTCGCGCACAGCCTTCACTCTCGGACGCGCGCTTTCTTTGCCCGCTTCATATTAGAAAACTGGTCTAGCGGTCTCTGGTGGTGCAAAAATGTATTACAACTAAATTAAATGCACGCCATTGACGCCACTTAACCGAGCAAAATGTTTCACTCGGTTACGCAATTTATAACGGTTAATCGGTTAACCATGGACACCCCTAGTGTGGAGTACTGACTTCAAGGCCGATAACTCCTCCTGCATTTCTTTTCTAACTTCCGTTAGTTGTCTTCCTAAAGTTGATTTTACTTCCCTTAGTTCATCTTTAGTTTTCTGAAGTTCTTCTGTCATTTCTTCTCTGTGTCTCTGCAGAGATTCAACTTCTTGTTTTAAGTTCTTTATGTCAATTGTCACTTGTTCCATGTTGTTGTCTTTCAGGTGGGATAGTATTAATTCTTTTATCTCCATGACTTCTACTTCCAGAAGTGAAAAGTTGTCTTTCATTCTTGACATTGGAGATGGAATCGCAGTTGCTGAAGTCACTGTCGTCTTTTGGTCTGATTTTCCAGGGGAGGGAACAATGTTCGCATTCTTGTCCACTTCATCAGACAGTGCCAGCTTTTTTATTAATTCAAAATCTTCAATGAAGACCTTGAGAGCAGACTCTGATCCCTGGACCATGACAGTGCCATTTTGATATAAGTTCAGGGTCAAAAATCTTGTTTCATCATTTTTTTCAGCATCTTCAAATGCTAAGATCTGAGTATCTCTCTCTCTCTCACACACACACTCTCTCCCTCTCTCACTGTCTCTCTCTCTCACACACACACACACACACACTCTCCCTCTCTCACTGTCTCTCTCTCTCTCACACACACACGCACTCTCCCTTTCTCACTGTCTCTCTCTCTCACACACACACACACACTCTCCCTCTCTCACGGTCTCTCTCTCACACACACTCTCCCTCTCTCACTGTCTCTCTCTCTCACACACACACACACTCTCCCTCTCTCACTGTCTCTCTCTCTCACACACACACGCACTCTCCCTCTCTCACTGTCTCTCTCTCTCACACACACACACTCTCCCCACTGTCTCTCTCTCTCACACACACACACACTCTCCCTCTCTCACTGTCTCTCTCTCTCACACACACACTCTCCCTCTCTCACTCTCCCTCTCTCACACACACACACACAAACTGCGCCGTTCAAAAGGGAGGCTGGAAGCGGACGGTCACGGGGTTAGTTTTTTCTTTACGTTACAAGAACTCGCCTGCACCCAAACACCGTTTCTATGGCAACAAGTCTTCCTAGCCAGTCTAGGGAAATAACGGTGTTCAAGCCCCGCTGCGGCCGGACTTTCACCAATACTTCTCGCTCATTCAGTTCCAGTAATGCTCCCCGCTCGCCACTAGGTCGCGACCAGAGCCCAGATATCATTCTACCCCTAGCTACCCACGCAAATGCTCGGGCAAAGCTTCCCGGGATATCAGAATGGGTGCCGAACATTATAAAGAGAGGCTACTCGCTACAATTCGTTCGACGCCCGCCACGTCACGTGGCGCGAATCGAAACTACGGTGAAAAAAGAAGTAGCACATCTACTTCGAGCCGAAATAGGGAAACTACTGAGCAAAGGGGCTATTTTAGATCTAAGACAGTTGAACAAAGCACTTCTGAAACGACGTTTCAGAATGCTCACAACCAAGAAAATCCTCTCGCAAATTCGCCAAGGGGACTGGTTTATGTCAATAGATCTGAAAGACGCTTATTTCCAAATACAAATAGCGTCACGTCACAGGCAATTTTTTTAATTCGCCTTCGAGGGCCAGGCATATCAATACACAGTCCTGCCGTTTGGCCTGTCCCTAGCACCTCGTACATTCACGATGTGCATGGACGCAGCGCTCGCACCCCTGAAACTTCGGGGCATACAAGTTCTGAATTATTTGGATGATTGGCTCGTTCTAGCTCGATCACACTCAGAGCTTATAGAACACAGGACCATATTACTCGATCACCTCGAGAATCTAGGTCTCAGTCAATTGGGCGAAGAGTTCACTGTCTCCCAGTCAGACGATATCTTTTCTGGGTACAGAACTGGACTTGCTGTATATGACAGCACAACTGTCGCCACAGCGCAGACTGAGTATTCAGCGCATGACGAAAATTTTTCGCCATGGCGCTTTAGTCTCGCTCAAAAAGTTTCAAAAGATGCTGGGTCTCATGGCTTCAGCATCTCCAGTGCTTCAGCTGGGCTTGCTTCGCATGCGCCCGCTGCAGTTCTGGCTGAAAGCGCGCGTACCGCGCCGAGCGTGGATCTCTGGTCTCTTACGCCTCAAGGTCGATCAGAAATGCATATCAGCTCTGAAACCTTGGACTGTGACCGATTGGTACCGGTCAGGTGTAAGCCTGGGGACTTCCTCGAGTGTGAAGGTGGTGTCTACGGACGCCTCAACCTCGGGATGGGGAGCGCTGCTCGAGGGCAGACCGTTCTTCGACCAGTGGTCAGAACGGGAAAAGCTTCTACACATAAACTGCCTGGAAATGGTGGCAGTCGACAACGCGCTGAGGCGCTTTTGTCCCCAGATAAGAGGACACCACGTCTTAGTCCGTTCGGACAACATGTCGGTGGTGGCTTATATAAATCACCAGGGAGGTGTCAGATCTAGAACCCTTCACAGGCTGATGGAACACCTCCTGATCTGGGCTCAGCACAATCTGCGCTCGCTGAGAGCAGCGCATGTGCCAGGTCACTTGAATGTAGGACCAGACAGACTGTCCAGGAACAATAGCCGCGTTTCCACTGTCGGGCCAGGGCCGGGCCAGGGCTTTAAACGGGCCGTGCCGGGCTAATAGCCTCGGGCCAATAGCACCGGGCATGCGTTTCCACTGTCGGGCCAGAAGCTCCACAGCGCTCACTAAAACACGCCCGTAACACGCCTCTCTGGGACAACGTCACACTAACCCATCATTTCATTCCACCAACAAATGCAAGTTTTATCACAAAACTAATCAGAAATCACTGGAAACAGCGATGAAAACAAACACGATAAAAGCGGCCGTTTGCGAGCTTTTTTTGTTTGTTTGTTTAGCAGCTACTTGAATATTTAAAACCCAAGCATCGATGTTTTACCACAGGTTTACAATAAAAAGTGATACATTGATCATAATGAATTAATTTATGTAAAAATTGCACATTATCACTCAGAAATAAATTACTGTTAGGTCTATTTCACAAAAGAAAGCACACACTTACTTTTTCAGTCGCGTCTGTTTCTTTATCTGGTAACTTAGTTACAGGACATATTTACATCACATTTAGAAAAAATTATCATTTCTACAAATATATGCCATACGACCTGAGGAGCTTTAGCACTCTCTCGACTCCCATACAGATATTTTCAGTCAGAGAAACAGAGGAAGCCCCCGAAAATAAGAGGTAGTCCGGTAATAAGATAGTCCGGTTTAAAGAGACGAGACGTAGGCTATGACAGATAAAATAAAAACATGACTGTGATAGCCTTTAAGATTGGTCTGATTTCTTCAAGCGTTCGCTATGTTGTTTTTTTTACTATGCGTATCTTCAAGCGTTTACTATGTTTACTATGGTAACGGCTAGCGCACATAGTCTTTTGCATCACAAAAAGAAGGCATTCAAACATGAACGCAATTTAAATTATTTTATTTTTAAGTCTTAAATGCTGACAGAATCATCCGGCGCTGCCGTCTCCCAACGGTAAACTCCTCCTCTGTTGGTAACCACTCCTCTAGCCCGAGCTGGCCCGCTTTGGCCCAAGGTATTCGACGGGCCAGAAATCCTGGCAGCTGGCCCCGAGTAAGCCCCGATCAAGCCCCGGAAGTGACAGTGGAAACGCGACTGGCCCTGGCACGCACTAGCACGGCCCGGCCCTGGCCCGACAGTGGAAACGCGGCTAATGTTCCCGCAGGAGAATGGTCCTTACATCCACAGACAGTCAAACTGCTGTGGAAAACATTCGGCAGAGCGAAGATAGACCTATTTGCGTCTCAAGAAAACGCTCATTGTCCAGAGTTTACTAGGTGGCACTTGGCCAGTCACTGGGAAGAAATGTTCTGGTTATTCGCTCCCTTAGAGGAGCTAAGAGACTGAATCCTCCCAGACCTCCCTCAGTTCCCATTTGGGACCTTTCCACGGTTCTGGAAGCCATGAAAGGCGCCCCATTTGAGCCAATTCAGTCAATAGACTTAAAACACTTATCTTTCAAGACAGTGTTTCTTCTGCCTCTCGCTTCAGTAAAGCGCATAGGGGACTTGCAAGCGCTCTCAGTGAGCGCGACGTGTATGGAGTTTGGGCCTAATGACTCGAGAGTCATACTCAAACCAAAGCACGGGTACATTCCTAAATCCCTCAACACTCCGTTTAGGGCACAGGTGATTTCCCTGTCAGCACTGATGGTCTCTGAGGAGGAAGGGGACGCAGGCTTCCTTTGCCCGGTCAGGGCGCTAAAAGCCTATGTGTCTCGCTCATCTGTTTTTAGACAGACGGATCAGCTCTTTGTTTTGTTCAGCGGTCGCTCTAAGGGACTAGCCGTGTCAAAACAGAGTCTATCCAGATGGATAGTTGATGCGATAGCGCTAGCTTATACATCTAAGGGCCTGCAATACCCGTTAGGTGTCAAACCGCACTCCACGAGAGGCATGGCCTCATCGTGGGCTTGATCTAGTGGGATTGCCTTACAAGATATCTGTATGGCGGCAGGCTGAGCCTCTCCGTCTACATTTATAAGGTTTTACAACCTAGAGGTTCCCGCTTTACAGGCTAAGCTGCTCTTGGTTTAATACTTCAGTATTGTCTGCCCGATGCTATCGGCTCAGGATGATGAAACTGTAAGAGCATCGATCACTGATCGACCATATATGTCTGTGGGCAGTGTGTAAGTCCCCTAATACTTCTCAGTCCAGGCCGAACTCGCCCTGGCTGTGTGGAACACTTGATATATATATGCTCTTGATAGAGCGCTATATTCTACAGGAATGATGCTATTCTAGCCCCTCTTCTCGGATTCTCTGTGAGTCCCTCATGATTATGCACTGTATGAGCCCCGGGCACCTGCCCTTGGGACGTTAGTGTTGAATCTCAGCACGCACGGCGTTTTACACTGTTCCCCTAGCTATTACGCAGTACGAGAGAACCTCTCGGAAGAGAACGTACTCGGTTACTAACGTAACCTCGGTTCTCTCTAGAGAGGGAACGAGTACTGCGTATCTTGCCGTGCATGCATCACGCTCTGGTTCGCTTCGGCGATGAAAAACCAGCTAAACCAGCCTTCCGAGTCTATATTTATAGCCCGAGGCCCCGCCCATTTCGGCGGGACATGATGCAGTGGGCGCGAAGCGCCCTCATTGGATCTGACGTCATGAGAGGGCTCTCTCGATAGGCTGCTGCAGTTGCCGCAGGGCAGCCAATGGGCGCGCGAGCCGTCTCGCCCATGTCTGCATGCTGCCGCAATGCGTTTTACATTAATACATAATTAAGGATCATTTTTGGCTTAAATATCTCGTGGAAAAGGAGTTTTCCCCTAGCGTAAGCTATTACGCAGTACTCGTTCCCTCTCTAGAGAGAACCGAGGTTACGTTAGTAACAGAGTACGTTTTTCTAATTTTCTCTTTTATTACGGCTTGGTTGTGTAAATCGTTTGTTTGGCTAGTACAATATTGAGTAAGTAGAGACGCTGGCCGATATGGCGGCATCTCAAAGTTTAGATAACGCGGAAGCATGGCATTAAAGTCATCACTGCAGAGCGTTGCTCGGTTGAAGATTGCACAATTGCAGTCGCTGAAGTAGTTGGATACCCTAGTATTTTGTCTGCAGCTAGAATGAATAGTGCTGTAGTGATTTTTTTTAATAGTGTAGAGAAAGTTAATGATGTTTTAGTGAGAGGGATTGTCGTCAACAGTGCGTTTACCCCGGTAATGCCTTTAGTCCAGCCGGCAAAAAGGATTACGCTTTCAAATGTACCTCCATTCATCAGAGATGAGATGATTGAAAGATAATTAATGAGACATGGTAAAGTTGTGTCTAAAATCAGGAAGATTGCTTTAGGGTGTAAGTTACCTCAGCTGAAACATGTGATTTCATTTAGAAGACAGACATATATGATTCTAAAAAATGAAAATGAGGAGCTAAGCTTAGCCATGAAATTTAAGGTGGACAATTATGGTTATGTGATCTATGCAACGTCAGAAAGTATGAAGTGCTTTGGCTGTGGGCAGGAGGGACATATAATTCATACTTGTCCTGAGAAGGTTGATTCAGTAGTGCCTCTAAATGAGAATGAGAGTGAGGAGCAGACCAATGTCGGTAGAAATGAAGAACGGGGACAGTCAGAAACTGGTGAAGGATCGAGTGCTGACACAGAAAAGGGAGCTAAAAATATTAATGAAGTTGAAAAGGAAAACTTGGAAGAGGTTGTGAATGAGGATGAAAAAGCAAACAGGAAAGAGTTTGAGGCAACTGATCCTAAAGTGGTTGTAATAGGAGGTGAGGAAGATATTGAAATGGTAGAAGATGAAAGTGTGTTTAAAACACCTGCAATTAAACGGAAATTGAAGAAAAAAGGCTGTGGGAAGAGAGTTAGGAAAGAAATTGGAGATGAAATATCGGGAAAAGATGTTGGAAATTCTGAGATTCAGATGGAATCAGATATGAGCAATGTTGATGAGTCTCAATCCGCCCCAGAAAGTGGGAGTGATTCTTCAGGATCTGTGAATTCAGCCTCACAAAAAAGATCCGCTAGAAGTGATTATACGATTGAGAAAATAAGAAAATTCTTACAAACAACTAAGGGAATGAAAGGAGTGAGAGTGGAAGATTATTTCCCGGATCGAGAATTGTTTGTTAATTCAGCTAAAATGTCAATGAAAGAGAAGGGTGCAAATAGTTTGACTGATCAAGAGATTTACAGATTGAAAAAAATTGTGCAAAAGACTAAAATGAATATACTTAATGATGAATTTGAAACAGAATGATTTCTTTATTTTTCTTGTGTTGTATTTTTGGTTGCTTTGCCCAGTTTTGGTCTCTATTCATACATTTATGAGCACGCTAAGATTGGGCACACTCAATGTAAATGATGTACGAGAAAGTGGGAAGAGAACAAAGCTTTTTGAATTAATAAAACAAAAGAAATATGATGTGATGTTGGTTCAAGAAACCCATAGTGATGCAAAAATGAGACTGATTGGAAAATGGGATGGGATGGAGAAGTTATTTTAAGTCATAAAAGTTCATCTAGTGGTGGTGTAGCGGTTCTGTTTCAAAAACACATGAAACCTTTATCATATGAGGTTGAACATTGTTGAAGGGCAACTATTGAAAGTTAGTGCAAAATTTGAAAAAATTGTTTTAGATTTGTAAATGTTTATGCTCCTGTTTGTGGTCCTGAGAGGGTTTACTTTTTGAAAAAATTGAATGATGCTCTTTCTAGTTTGGAACAAGAAGAGTATATGTTTATGGGACGAGACTTTAACTGCACAGAAGATGCTAAAGTCGATAGGAACCATAAAGAGCCCCATATTGCATCTCAGCATGAAATGTTGAAACTCATTTCTGAACATGATCTCTATGATATCTGGAGAATATTGCATAAGAATGAAAGACAATATACATGGGCACAGGCAAGAGAGAATTTAATTACTTTGGCTAGACTTGACAGATTTTATTGTTGTAAGCATCATTTTAATGTTATAAAGAAATGTGTGATTTTACCTGTAATTTTGTCTGATCACTGTTTAGTTGAATGTAATATTTATATAGCAAATATAAAACCCAAAAGTGCTTATTGGCATTTTAATGTCTTATTGTTGCAAGATAAGTCTTTTATTGAGACATTTACATATTTTTGGAAACAGTTTGGGTTGAAAAAGAATGAATATAGATCTTTACGACAGTGGTGGGATTGTGGTAAAGTGGAAATACAACAACTGTGCCGGCAGTACACACTCAATGTTTCCAGGGACATTTCCCGGTCGATGAAAAACCTGGAGATCGAAATTGTGGAACTGCAGAATTAAACAGCATCCACAGGAAACCAAGGGCATAGTGAACTCCTCAAATCCAAAAAGAGCAAGTTAGATTAAATGTTAGGTGTTAAAGCACAGGGCGCACTGGTCCGCTCTCGATTTCAGAGCATTGAGCAGATGGATGGCCCGACTAAATTCTTCTTTGGTCTAGAAAAAAAGAATGGTCAAAGTCGTTATATTCACTCGCTATACTCAATAACTGGAACAGACATAACAGAGCCTAATGAGATTAGAAAAACTTGAACTTCAGAAGCCCATTTCCATAGGAGAATTGCAGATTGCACTGCAGAGCATGGAATGTGGCAGGGCACCTGGAATGGATGGCCTCCCATCGACTTTTATAAGGCTTTTTGGGCAGTAATAGGGAATGATTTGCTTGCAGTACTGAGTGAGTCTGGCTGATGGCTTGCTACCACTGAGCTGCAGAAGGGCAGTCATAACCCTGCTGCCAAAGAAGGGAGATCTGAAAGATATGAAGAATTGGCGACCCGTTTCACTTCTGTGCACTGATTTGAAAATTTTATCTAAGGTTTTGGCAATAAGACTGAGGGAGGTGGTTGGTCGGGTCATTCATCACGATCAGACATACTGTGTGCCTAGAGGTCTATCTTTGATAATATATTTTTGATTCAAGATAGTTTGGAAGTCTCCAGGTTATTGGGTTTAAATACTGGTCTTATTTCCATAGATCAGGAAAAGGCGTTTGATCGGGTTGAGCACGGCTATCTCTGGCGTACACTGGAGGAGTTTGGGTTCAGCTCAGGTTTTATTGCTATGATCAGGGTCTTGTATCAGGACATTGAGAGTGTGCTGAAGATAAATGGAGGTTTGTGTGCACCTTTTAAAGTTAAAAGAGGGATCAGACAGGGATGTGCATTGTCAGGAATGCTGTATGCCTTGGTGATTGAACCTTTGGTGGTAAAAATTAGAAATAATATTGAAGGCTGGTCGATACCACAATCAGGTGAAAAAGTTAACAGCTTATGCTGATGATATTATTGTTATGGTTAAAGATCAAAAGGATATACTGATGTTAAAGAAAATTATTGATGATTTTGGCATTATTTCTTCAGCCAAAGTAAGTCAAGTCAAGTTTATTTATATAGCGCTTTTCACAATACAGATTGTATCAAAGCAGCTTCACAGTATTAAATTAAAATAATAAATCAATGTTTGTTTCTAGTGTAAAACGTCCACGTTTGGTAATGCTGATCAATAGTATTGTTGAATGATTAATTAAATTAAGTATCCCCAAATATCCCCAACTGAGCAAGCCAAAGGCAACAGTGGCAAGGAACCGAAAAACTCCATCAGGTGACCTAATGGAGAAAAAAAAAAACCTTGGGAGAACCCAGGCTCAGTCGGGGGCCAGTTCTCCTCTGGCGTTTATGAACTAGAGGTCGGATTTAACTGTAAGATTAAAAGTATTATATGAATGCCTCGCTGAAGAGATGCGTCTTTAATCTAGTTTTAAACTGGGAGAGCGAGTCTGAGCAACGAACAGTATCAGGAAGACTATTCCAGAGTTTGGAGCTAAATATGAAAATGCTCTCCCTCCTTTGGTGGACCTAGATATCCTAGGTATGACCAAAAGCCTTGAATTTAGTGATCTTAAAGAGCGCAATGGATTATAGGGCGATAGAAGATCCGTTAAATAGACTGGAGCTAAGCCGTTGAGGGCTTTATAAGTCGGTAGCAATACCTTATAATTAATACGGGACTTTATAGGTAACCAATGTCGTGATGATAAAATTGGTGTTATATGATCATATTTTCTTGATCTAGTAAGAACTCTAGCGGTGGCATTTTGGACTAACTGTAGCTTGTTTATTGAGGATGCAGGACAACCAGCTAATAAAGCATTACAGTAATCTAGTCTCGAGGTCATGAATGCATGAACTAACTTTTCTGCATCAGAAACTGTTAGCATGTTACATAGCTTAGCAATGTTTCTAAGGTGGAAAAAGGCTGTTCTTGTAACATATGAAATATGATTTTCAAAAGACAGGTTGCAGTCAAGTATAACACCCAGGTCTTTTACTGTAGAGGATAAAGTAACAGGACATCCTACTATGTTGAAGTTGTATTGTGAGAGGTTTTGTGGGCGGTTTTTTGAACCGATAAGTAGTACCTCTGTCTTGTCTGGATTTAATAAAAGAAAATTGTGCGTCATCCAATCTTTTATATCTTTAACACACTCTCTCAATTTGAATAATTTAGCATTTTCATCTGGCCGTGATGAAATATAGATTTGAGTGTCATCAGCATAACAATGGAAACTAATTCCATGTTTCCTTATAATATTTCCAAGTGGCAGCATATATATTGAGAATAACAGAGGGCCTAACACAAATCCTTGCGGAGTTATGATCGATTTTTCTCCATTTAAATAGACAAAATGGTAGCGGTCAGATAGGTATGATCTGAACTAGCTTAATGCTTGTCCTTGAACACCAATATAATTTTGTAGTCAATCTAAGAGTATTGTGTGATCTATAGTATCGAACGCAGCACTAAGATCAAGTAAAACTAGTATTGAGATACAGCCTTGGTCAGAAGCTAAGAGTAAATCATTTATGATTTTAACGAGCACAGTTTCAGTGCTATGATGCGGCCTGAATCCAGACTGAAACTTTTCATAGATGTCATTTTCTTGTAAGAAAGAGCCCAGTTGGGCGGACACAACTTTTTCTAGTATTAAAAGGAAGATTTGAAATGGGTCTATAATTTGCTAGATTATGTGGGTCTAATTGTGGTTTCTTAATGAGAGGTTTTATAACTACCAGTTTAAATGTTCTTGGAACATGACCTAAAGATAAAGATGAGTTAATAATATTGAGAAGAGGCTCTTCCACTATAGGTAACACTTCTTTCAGTAGTTTAGTGGGTATAGGATCTAATAAACATGTTGTTGTTTTAGATGAAGTGATAAGTTTATTTAACTCTATTTGTTCTATAGTTGTAAAGCACTGTAATTGTTCTTGCGGGGTGATAATTGAGGCTAAATTATAAGGCGTGATTGAGGATTGAACGTTTACAATTGTGGTTCTGATGTTTTCTATTTTCTCAGTGAAGAAGTTCATGAAATCATTACTACTAAAATGTAACAGGATATTTTGTTCAGGTGACATCTGTATATTTGTTAGTCTAGCCACGGTGTTAAATAAAAACCTAGGATTGTTTTGGTTGTTTTCTATTAGTTTGCGGAGGTGCTCAGCCCTGGCCGCTTTTAGGGCCTTTTTATAACGTGACATACTGTCTTTCCAAGCGATTCTAAAGACCTCTAAATTAGTTTGTTTCCATTTACGCTCTAAATTACGGGTTTCTCTCTTTAAAACGTGTAGTATTGTTGTACCATGGTACTTTACTTTTCTCTCTGAACTTTTTTAGTCTAATGGGTGCTACAATATCCAATTTTCCAGAGATAATGGTGCTCATAGTGCTAGTTAATTCCAGCATGATATATTACAGGGGTACGTAATATGCAAGTTACCATGTAATGGTCAGTGACATCGTCACTTTGTGGAATGATATCTATATCGGTTGGATCGGTTCCATGTGATATAATTAAATCGAGTGCATGATTAAAACGATGAGTTGGTCCAGTAATGTTTTGCTTAACCCCAAAGGAGTTTAATAAATCTGTAAACGCAGCCCCTAACGCATCATTTTGATTATCTACGTGTATGTTAAAATCTCCAACAATTAATGCTTTATCGACATTGACTAATAAGTCTGAGAGAAAATCTGCAAACTCTTTTAGGAAATCAGCGTAAGGCCCTGGCGGTCTATATACGGTAGCCAAGGCTAAAGATAATAGGGATGTTTTTCTAACATCTAAGAGCGCAACATTTAGGCAAGGCAGGCAAGGCAAGTTTATTTATATAGCACACTTCATACACAATGGCAATTCAAAGTGCTTTACATAGAAGAAATTAAAATAAGAAAAAGAAATAAGAATAATTAAAACAGTTTAGAAAAATAAAAAATAAAATACAGTACAGTACAAACAGTCGGATGAACATTGGCACAGTGCTCATTCAGTAAATGCATAGCTAAACAGATGTGTCTTGAGTCTGGATTTGAAAGTGACTACAGTAGGAGCACATCTGATCTCCTCTGGAAGCTGGTTCCAGCTGCGGCTGGCATAATAGCTAAAAGCAGACTCGCCATGCTTAGAGTGAACCCTTGGTATTTCTAGCTTATATGATCCTAATGATCTGAGTGATCTGTTGGGTTTATATTCAGTGAGCATATCTGCAATGTATTGAGGTCCTAGGCCATTGAATGATTTATATACCAGTAATAATACTTTAAAATCAATCCTAAATCTAACTGGGAGCCAGTGTAAAGACCTGAGGACTGGTGTGATATGTTCATATTTTCTGGTTCTGCTCAGAATCCTGGCGGCAGCGTTCTGTATGAGCTGCAACTGTCTTATGGTCTTTTTGGGAAGGCCAGTGAGGAGTCCATTACAGTAATCCACCCTGCTGGTGATGAAAGCATGCACAAGTTTCTCTAAGTCTTGTCTGGAAACAAAGCATCTAATTCTTGCAATATTTTTCAGATGATAGTATGCTGATTTAGTTATTGCTTTGACATGACTACTGAAACTAAGGTCTGACTCTAGTGTCACACCAAGATTCCTGACTTGATGTTTAGTTGTTTGACCCCTAGAGTGAAGGTATGCGTTCACCTTGAGAACTTCATCTTTGTTTCCAAATACAATGACTTCAGTTTTGTCTTTGTTTAACTGAAGAAAGTTTTGACACATCCAACTGTTGACTTCATCAATGCATTGGCACAGCACATAGTCAATGGGGCTGTAATCGTTAGGCGATAGGGCTAAGTAGATCTGTGTATCGTCTGCATAGCTGTGGTAAGCAATTTGGCTCTTTCTCATTATTTGGCTCATTGGGAGCATATACAGGTTGAACAGGAGTGGCGCAAGAATTGAGCCTTGAGGGACTCCGCATGTCATGGATGTCCACTCAGACTTATGGTCTCCTATACTCACATAATAACCTCTCCCATCTAAGTATGACCTGAACCATTTTAGGACTATCCCAGAAAGCCCCACCCAGTTTTCCAGCCTGTCAAGAAGTATGTTATGATCGACAGTGTCAAATGCAGCACTGAGGTCGAGTAGTACCAGCACTGATAATTTGCCTGAATCAGTATTTAAGCGAATATCGTTTATTATCTTTATAAGCGCTGTTTCTGTGCTGTGGTGCGGTCGGAAACCAGATTGAAAATTGTCAAAGTATCCATTCGAGCATAGGAATTTGTTCAGCTGATTGAAGACAACTTTTTCAATGATCTTGCCTATGAAAGGAAGATTTGAGATCGGCCTATAGTTGCTTGATATGGTCTTATCCAGATTGTTCTTTTTCAGGAGGGGCTTGACAACTGCAGTTTTCAGGGAGTTTGGAAAACTCCCAGAGAGAAGTGAGGCATTAACCACTTCTAGAAGATCTGCTTCTAAACTGTTTAACACACTTTTGAAAAATGATGTGGGAAGTGTGTCAAGAGCGCAGGTTGATGTTTTAAGGTGCTGTACGGTTTCTTCCAAAATTTTGCCATCAATTTCTTTGAAGTCAGACATAGTAACTACTTTCTCAGGTGGTCTGATCTGTCTGACCTCAGTGCAACTCAAGGATGTGCTGATCACCTTTCTGATATTATTGATTTTCTCAGAGAAGAAAGAAGCAAACTCACTGCACTTGTTGTCTGAGAGCATTTCACTGGGAATCTGGCTTGGGGGTTTGTCAGTCTCTCTACAGTAGCAAAAAGAGTGCGTGTGTTGTTTAAATTACTGTTTATAATAGTTGAGAAGAAAGTCTGTCTAGCTTTGCCTAGTTCCATATTGAAAGCATGAAGGCTGTCTTTGTAGATGTTATAATGGAGTACAAGTTTTGTCTTCCGCCACATGCGCTCTGCTTTTCTGCCTTGTCTTTTCATATTTTGCACTGCTGTTGAGTTTCTCCAAGGTGCTTTTTGTCTGCCACTCTTCTTCCTGACTTTAACAGGAGCAATATCATCAATTACACTTTTAACTTTTGAGTTAAAAGAATCAAGGAGAAAATCAACAGAGTCTGCAGATATGCTTGGTGTTAAGGATATAGCCTTCATAAATAGTACACTAGTGTTCTCATTTAAGCATCTCTTCTTGACAGACACAGATCTGGCTTCAGTGGCAGGAGAGATCAATATATCAAAGAAAATACAGAAATGATCAGACAGCGCTACATCCTACTGCAGTTCATTGGAACGAAACCGTAGCAAAGCGACATCTAGTGTATATATCTATGCGGGTATAGATGTATACACTAGATTTCGCCTTCGCTACTGCAGTTCATTGGAACGAAACCGTAGCCAAGGCGACATCTATGTATACATCTATACTCGCCCGCGCCGTCAGACCATTTGGACGTGTGCTGTTTTCAAGAGCTAAAAACTATATAAATACTGTTCGTTTTCTCACACAAACCGCTCGTTTCGTGTCTTAGGCCATCAATGTGTACTTATGATGGGGAATTGTTTCATTTGGACGATAGGGAATTGTTTTAATTTGGACTCTGTGCTTGAGTTTTGAGACAGTGACCACAGACCTGCATTATATGACTGACAGACAAGAACGGTTTGACCTAAAAATATCAAAATTGAAACTACTGCGGAAACAAAGACACCTACATCTTGGATGCCCTTGAGGTAAGCTAAAACATATCAAAAATTAATTTCAAAGTGAACTATCCCTTTAATGACAATCGATGAAATGTTTAGACCCTTACTGATAAGTAAATCTAGAGTGTGTCCACGAGT
Organism: Rutilus rutilus; assembly: GCF_951802725.1. Taxonomy (NCBI): domain Eukaryota; kingdom Metazoa; phylum Chordata; class Actinopteri; order Cypriniformes; family Leuciscidae; genus Rutilus; species Rutilus rutilus. Next base: position 68,688,088 of record NC_140209.1, read on the forward strand.
GTGTGTGGGTCCATGTACATGCTGAGTCAGATCAAAAGTTTTTAAAACACTTTTGATTTCTTTTGCCATATTGTTCTCTGCACTATCTATGTGGATGTTAAAATCTCCAGCAATGGCAAAACAGTCAAACTCTGAGGTAATTGTAGATAACAGTTCTGTAAAGTCCTCAGCAAAGGCTGGAGAGTATTTTGGAGGCCTGTAAATAATGAAAAGTAAAATGCGTGGAGCACCTTTTAACACAAAACCCAGATATTCGAAAGACAAGTAATTCCCAAATGATATTTGCTTACATTGATAGATATCTTTAAAGAGCAGCTAGACCCCCACCTCTCTTAACAGCTCTGCAGACACTCATAAAAGTAAAGTTAGGAGGGGATGTTTCATTGAGGATTGTTGCACTGCAGCTGTCTTCTAGCCAGGTTTCATTTAGAAGCATAAAATCCAGGTTGTTTGTGGTTATTAAGTCGTTGACTAGAAGTGATTTATTTTTAAGTGAGCGGATGTTAAAAAGTGCTAACTTAACAAACTTACTTTTCCCCACAGCAATATTAGTTTGACGTGTAATAGGCACCAGATTAGTTGGGTTTGCTGTACAGCTATTGAAGGCCTTAGACTTTCTATCTTGTAATAGAACAGCAATAGAGAAAGATACAGGCACACTGGGTTCCCGCTTGTTTTGTAAACATTTGACAAAGTTACTGTTATCAAAACGGGGACCCGACACATCACTGAGAGCTGGTATCAGTTTTTTTTGGTTCACCTCGAGCAGATGGAGGAGGGTGTGGGCCCTGGCAGGGTTCAGCTGAGATTAAGTCCGTGAGCAGAGGTTGTTGTGGCAGAGTGGTGTTATCATTGTCCTTGTGTGATATGTCAACTGCATGTCCATTTTGCTGCTGAAGTGAAGTCCCGTGGTCATTCATACTGTGTCCAGGTGTGTGTGTGCCGTTCAGATTGAGTGGATTGGCACAAACTGCAGAAGGATGATTTAGGGAAAAGTAGATATTGTCCTTTAACACTCTTGAACCAAGTTTGTTTGGGTGATGGCCATCCCGATGAAACAGTTGTCTCTGACTCCAGAATAGATTGAAATTGTCAATGAAGTTTACTCCTTTTATATTGCAGGTTTTTTGCAGCCATGTATTAAGCCCAAGTAACCGTGAAAACCTGTTTGTTCCTCTTGCTGGGAGAGGTCCACTGATGAATGTTTGAACTTTCAGTCTTTTAAGTGTTTCAAAAAGTTCATGGAAATCCTTCTTAAGGAGTTCTGACTGCTCTTTGTGAATATCATTCTTCCCCACATGTATGATGAGTCGATTTGCAGTTTTATGTTTCATCAGAATGTTCTGAAGTTCCCTGTTTATATCAGAAGTTGTTGCTTGTGGAAGGCAGCACGTAGTTGTATTCCTGCTGCTAATGTTTCTGATTATGGAGTCCCCCACTATCAGAGTCCTGGGCTCGGCTGCGCTCTGAGCTGAGTGCCGCTGTCTGCTCGACCTTGAGTGCCAGTTAGCATCAGTGTTAGCCACTGGCCCATTCAGTCTGTGTTCGATCACATTCATCACGTTTGGGGATTCCTCATTTACATTCCTTAGTACTTCAAATCTGTTCTCAAGATGTATAGGCGGTGGTAGTAGACCAGTGTTTGCAATCCTTGTCAGAGCTGTATCTGGGGTAGAGGATGCTACTGCGGCAATATGTCATGCTCGTGACAATCTGATGTCTCGAGTGCCTTTGGGTATAGCTCCCAGTTTGTGCCATCGATTAGTAAGTCGATCGGCTTGTTTCTCTATCTGTCGAGGAGTACTAGTTTCATGGGACTCACCGGTATGCTGAGGGTGTCCATGAAGAAGCTCTGTTGTGTGCTTCGTCTGGTTTGGTGGTCCCGTAAGTAACTTTGTTTCAAGAACTGCAATCCTTTGTAAAAGTCTGTGGCAGTTGGTGCAGCAAGTAGATTCCAGAAGAGGCATTTTCTCTTATCCTTGAGGCAGTTGTGTTTTACTTTCCCGGTATGTAAGCTGGTCGGGTAAAAGAATTCTCAGTTTTTGTAGTAATCCAAACTTTGTCGTATGAGCACTGTGCTGATTTGCTGAAGTTAAAATTAGGTGATAAAAGGAAATAAAATAAAGGAAATAAAATATAAAAAAAATAGGAGATAAAATGTAAAAGCGATAGAGCAAAGCGCGGAGCAGTAAGCAAGAGCGTCCGAACAGTAGCTGAGCAGGAAGTCAAGTCCAAGTACTTCAAACGAAATAAACTTATAACCAGTTTTCTGAGTAACATTAAGAAAATCTCTATAGATTGTTGCAACACCGCCGCCACGACCAATTAGATGGGGCTCATGCTTATAGGAGTATCCTGATGGAGTAGACTCATTTAGACCGAAATAATAATTTGGTTTAAGCCAGGTTTCAGTAAGGCAAAGTACATCGAAGCTATTATCTGTGACTATTTCATTTACAATAACTGCCTTAGGTGTGAGTGATCTAATGTTTAGAAGACCTAGCTTTAGAAATTGTTTTTGTTTACTAATAGCAACATTTTCTGTTTTAATAACAATTAGATTTTTCCTAGATCCTGCAGTAGATTTATTATTTGATCGCACTAAACGAGGAATAGACACAGTTTCTATGCAATGTTCTACACTAGTATTTATATCAGTTAAAGTGGTGCAGCAGAGACTATGATTTGGACTTTTGGTTACTAGTCAAAAGGTATTTAACATTTTGGAGATGTTATCCGACAGAAGATCCGCTCCGAATCTGCTTGGGTGTAAGCCATCAGCACGGAAAAGCCTAGGACGCTCCCAAAACAGATTCCAGAACTGGAATCTGAAAGTAAAAAAAGTAAACAGAAAGTAAACTGGTCTAAAAGTGAGGCATTGGTGTGTGGTAAATGGGATGGTGATCCTCCTAGTTTACCAGGAGGGCTGTCCTGGAAAAATGATGGAATTAAGTATCTGGGAGTTTATCTTGGGAATGATTCTATGTTACAAAAAAATTGGGAAGGTATTTTAGAAAAAGTAAAAGGGAAGTTAGAAAAATGGAAGTGGCTTTTGCCGAAGATGTCATTTAGAGGGAGAGTTATAGTCATTAACAATTTGGTTGCATCAATGTTATGGCATCGATTGACTTGTATTGATCCTCCTATTGGGCTTTTGGCAAAACTACAAGCCATTATAGTAGACTTTTTCTGGAGTGGATTTTACTGGATTACCCAGAGCGTACTGTTTCTCCCCACGGAGAAGGGTGGACAAGGACTCATACATCTGGCCAGTAGAAGAGCGACGTTTCGATTGTTGTTTCTACAGAGATACTTGACGGGACAAGAGAATGTGGTCTGGAGGAAAGTAGCTGATATAATCTTTAATCAAGTGAGTGGATTGAATTTGAACTCAGGACTCTTTTTAACAGACTTTGGCAAACTACAGATTAATACATCGATTAAATTCTACAAAGGACTTTTTAATGTCTGGCAACTTTTTAAAAAACAGAGGCAAAACACAACATCTCTGTACTGGCTGCTTGAGGAACCTCTTGTTCATGGAGCGAGGTTGGATGTGGCTTGTGAAGCCACACCAGGACTATCTCAAATACCGTATTTTCCGCACTATAAGGCGCACTTAAAAGCCTTTAATTTTTTCAAAAAACGACAGTGCGCCTTATAATCCGGAGCGCCTTATATATGGATCTGGCGCCTTATATTAATGTCTGTAAAACAACCGCTGACTTAAACCTTGTTTATACTTTCGCCTGGCACCGGAGCGCGAGCCTCCGCTGACTGCGCGCGCACCTCCCCAAACAGACGAGGCATTTATACTTGACGCAACTGTTTTGTTTTAGACTGAACACCAGACCATACAACTGATTTAGATGCGCAAACTGGGTGCCGGTGTGATGAGATGTACTAATATCCGTCTGCTCGGGCAGATTCGGCTCAAAGTCGTGCATCTTCGGATGCGGAGGCGCGCGCGCTGTTACAATGACGTCATTTTTCCGCGTGCGCGCCTCCGCATCCGAAGATGCACGACTTTGAGCCATAGACTGTAAAAAATAAAAAAATTCTGTATTTTTTTACGAATCTGCCCGACCAGACGGATATTAGTTTTTTATTACCTTCGCGCTCATGCGGACGCGTCGAGTATAAACAAGGTTTTACAGCTCAGCCACTTGTTTTTTCATATTTTTTTGCAAGTGGCAGATCTTGGTTTACATTTGGAATTTGGATGTGATCTTAGGTTTGTAAAGGTTGGTTACCACTGCATAACGCAAACCCAGTCTAACGTTTGACAGCAGTGTCTTCTATTCTATGCGCCTTATAATCCGGTGCGCCCTATATATGAAAATAGTTCTAAAATAGGCCATTCATTGAAGGTGCGCCTTATAATCCGGTGTGCCTTATAGTGCGGAAAATACGGTACTGTGTTCATCCAAAACATTAAAGTTACATCATTTAATGGACATTGGTGGTCCTGAGCTATGTAATTCTCAAGCTGTGGTCTCTCATTTGGGAATTCATTCTGTACGACAAGTTGGAAAAGTGTTAGAGTTATTATTGCAAAGGTTGACAGTAGAATAAAAAATGTTGTTGAAAGAATATTATAACGGCAAAGGTTTAAGGGTTTAAGTGTTTTTTTTTGGATTTGGAAGGTCTGGAGAATTTGAATTTTCAAGATGTTCAAAGTAAAGTGTTATATAAATGCTGTGTAAAGATCTTAAACAAAACAATTCTTAATGAACGAAAATATACAGTGTGGAGAGAAAAACTGGGGTTGGAAGATGATGTTAAACCTGTACGGAGAATTCTTTATAAACCACCATTAGAAAAGCACACTGGTGATCTTCAATGGAAAATATTGCACGGCACAGTTGCTGTTAATGCATTTGTGAGAGTTATTAATTCTAATGTGTCTGATGAATGTCCTTTCTGTAAAATACGGGAAACGATTTTTCACTGCTTTTTAGAATGGTTAAGATTAAAGAATTTGTTTAGTATACTGAAGTTAATGTTTTTTAATTTTGGTGAAAATTTCTCCATTCAGAATTTCATTCTTGGTCCACGTTATAGAGCGACACAAAAAAGTAAATGTCAATTGCTAAATTTCTTGATTGGACAAGCTAAAAAGAGCTATATATATTTTGAGAAAGAAAAAACTAGAAGGTTTAGTGGGGCAGAAAGTTGAGACTTTTTAAAAATTTGATGAAAAGTCGGGTTCTGATTGATTTTAAGTTTTATAAGCTGGTTAATGATTATGAAGGTTTATTGCAAAGGTGGGGACACAATGAAGCTATTTGCACAGTTGTGGATGGAATGTTGTTTTTTGATTTGGTATTGCAATAAGTATTAGGATACGGAAGAAAGGATAATATGTGACAAGAATGTGATTAGAATGTAACAATTACAGTGTTAAGCTCTGAGAAATAAAAGTTGTTGTTAAAAACTCAAACTCTCCTCCTGTATCTCTCTCAGCTGCTGCCTCATCTCTGATGTGGACTGCTCAGTGTCCTCTAGCTGGAGTCTCAGTGCGGTCAGCTCACACTTCTTTTTTTACAGAGGGGTAATGGTTGATGATGGCTTTATGCCAGGCGCTGGGGTGATCAGAGAAGAAAATGAGGTTGCAGACTTCTCCAGTTTTGAACAGATCTGCAAACAGAGTCTCTGGATTGTTTGTCAGAAGTTTCTGCTTATAGGTTTTTCTTGCGGTGTCAGATTTCACCTCAGAGGGATACTGTATGGTGGTGAGGGGGGAGCTCATTTGCATATGGCAGTGGGCTGATTGCAGCTGCTGCTCTGATTGGCTGATTCTCTCTGCCTCAGTTAAATTGATACATTGAGGAACGTCAGAGTGTGGGCTAGCCATAGCTTTAGCTTTTTAGCATTTTTAGCTTATAAAAATATAAAAAGATAAATTTTCTGCCCTTATATTTGGAAAAAATAAGCAAACAAGCCCAAAAAAGGTTTCCAGTGCAATTTTAGTTGTACTCACTGCTTCTCCCTCTGTGGATAGGTGGTTCTTTTCCTGTTTTAAACTTTCCCTCCAATTTTCCAGCAGGCCTGTTGCTAGAAGTCTGATCTTCTGAACCTCTGCGTTGATTTTTTGTGTTTAAAAATAAAAATACTAGTTCTTTTCATCAAATTTCAGGTCTGTATGTGGTATTCTTCTAGATTTTGTAGATTTTCGGTTTATTTCTTTTCTCAAAATAGCGAACAAAGAAGAAAATCTAAGAGCTCATGCAGATCATGGCTTCTTTTTAGATCATCATCTCTCATCTCTCTCTCTCTCTCTCTCTCTCTCTCTCTCTCTCTCTCTCTCTCTCTCTCTCTCTCTCTCTCTCTCTCACTCACTCACTCATTCACACACACACACACACACACACACACACACACACACTCTCTCTCTCTCTCTCTCACACACACTCCCTCCCTCACACACAGACACAGACACACACATATCACAAATGATGTCATATCACAAATGATGTGTATGAACACCGGTAAGCATTAGCCTTGATAGAGACGTAGATAGTAGTCGTGTCTCCTTCATTGCGTATTTTTATATATCCCTCCACTGCATACTGTAACCCCTTTTGCCTCGATCTGGAGGATATCGCAGAGGTATTGCACCAAAAAAGGTCACTGACATGCACGGGTATACCTCTTCCCGTCAAGGCAATCTGTCGCGCTGGTCGTGTTTGACCATTTGTTTGTCGGATATAGCAACAGTAACTAAGGGGGGCGGGGCTCGACGAAAGGCTAATTGTGTTTTGCCTATGATAACATCGAATTAAAATAAAATAATTAAGTGTGGACTAGTTGTGCTTTGCTTCATTTTGTCACTTTGCAAACTGCATGCAAAAAGAAAAAACTAAATTGACAACAAAAAAGAATCTTATTCGCTATTTTTTCAAAGGCGACCGTTATTTAGAACTATCACTTTACTGTTTCCATGGTGACGCATCATTGCTAGTCACGTGACACACCGCAACCACAATAACGCTGAATGACTGATGATCTGCTTTTGTTTCCTTTTCCCTTTTTTTTATTCAAAATATTCACAAATGTGTTAGCTATAGCATGACATATCTGGTATTCTGATTGTCAAATATGTGCAAGTGGATGTGTTTTGTTGTTTAAACACCTTTACAACAATCACGTTAGTTTGAGCTATATGCACGATGCCGCCATGTTAGTTTGTGCCGTTCAGAGAATGAGTGTGTGTGGTTTACATGAAGCCTCTAGTAAGGGTTTCACTGAGGAGGAAAAGTCCCTCAGGAAAGGGATTTCTTTAAGAGCGTTGCAACAAACATCTCAACCGTCACTCTTACCTATGAACTTCTTTTATTTATTTTAGTTGTTATAATTGCTGAGGAAAACAAACTTTTCATACTATGTCATAGTAATATAATTTATCATTTACTCTGGTCATATTTTGAAATGTCATATTTATAGTTTTAAATGTAAATAAAATAAACTGATAAGTGAGTAGACTAGGTAGGCTACTGTACCTTTACTGTGGCGATCAGGAGACGTCCGCTATGCGCTCTGGCTCTGACCACAGCTTATACACACTCTGCCTCCTCTTTCAGTGAGAATTTTAAAACTATATAACTTTATACAGTTTATATATATCTTTTTTTTTTTTTTGTAATGTAATGTAATGTATACATTTAATATACCTTGCGTTATTCTGCCCTGACATAAAATGACTAAATAAAGTAACAGTAACTGGTGTTTATAATAGCGCTGCCGAGGGAGTGACAGTAAATTTGACGTTTCTCTATTCTGGCTGCCTTAATCCATTTCTCTATTTTTATTTTATATTGAAAAAATCGTGGGAATTCAATAGTGGATGTGTTCTTTCACTATTAGATAAAATGGCAAATTAATAAGTTTACCCTGCTATTATTCCAGTCAAGGAAATGTAAAAAGGCTTGTCACAGTTATGTGCTATTGGACATCCTCAAACAAGGTTTGAATAAATAAATAAATAAATAAATGCAATATCTGGCTGTATGTTGTTAAAGTCACACTCCGGATGTTTGGGGTCTTTTTTGACCCCATATAGGATCTATAATGCCCCACTAGACCATAAAACCGATAACTTGTCATGAAAATCACAGAAATGATGAAGCAACACTATACTACAAGCAGTGTTGTAGTCGAGTCACCAACTGTCGAGTCCGAGTTGAGTCACCATTACCTGAGTTCGAGTCCGAGTCGAGTCTCGAGTCCCCAGTGTTCGAGTCCGAGTCGAGTCATCAAGGTTGAGTCTGTGTTATATTTCAAGACTGCCTACATTTCTCTACTCTGGCACCTTTAAAGAGCTGATATAATTATAAAAGAGGGTCTACATTAAACAAAAAATGACACCACTGTGTTGACAAATATAAATAATAAATAAATAAATACAATATAAATAAATATAAATAAAAACTTTTGATTTCAATAATGTAGGCTATTAGTAGGCTAAATGTTAAAATTAACATTAACAATGCTGTAGAAGTGCAGTTTATTAATAGTAGCCTAAATGTTAACTAATGTAGTTAACTAGAGTTTAATAAATGGAACATTATTGTAAAGTGTTACCAATTTGTTATACACCGATTTAGACGTCTCGTGAGTTCGTTGTTGGACAGATGGACAGTTGTTTTAACCATTCATTGAAGTGAATCGTTCAAAGGAGTCATTAGTTCGCGAATCGGACGTGTTATTAATGGACGTGTAGCCTACGGCACGCTTTGTGTGATTATCTCGGCAGTTTAGGACAGGACAAGATTTGTGTCAACACAGAAAACATTTCATCACTAGATAGGTCTTTTCGTTTATTGAAATTGTGGCTAATGTCAGCTGAATGTGCGGAACGCTTTTCAGAGAAGATAAGGCAAACGTTGTTGTTGTTTTTTCAGCACAATTCACACCTCGCGGTAATTCAGGAGAAAAAAATCTCTGAATGATATACGTGAAACTTCGGTCTTCCGACCTTTTACTATCGTGTCAACTGATTTTGATTAATATTAGAGGAGGGAGCACCGCTCGTGTTGTTTGAAGACAGTGAGAGCGCGCGCGCGTGGCTGAGGCTTTCTCTCTGCTCGTTCTTTTATGCAGGAAAAAAAGAGATCCCGTCCGGTCTTGGAGCCCAAAACAGGAAAAGTGTAACATCTTATATCAAATTTTAAAACCTATTTAGTCAGAAACTTCATCTAACGTCATTCATTTGATGAATGCTCAAGTCCGATTTTATATATCCTCGAGTCCGAGTCCAAGTACGAATCAGTCCGCGAGTCCAAGTCAAGTCACGAGTCCTGAGAATAGAGTCTCGAGTCGGACTCGAGTCCAGAGAATAGGGACTCGAGTACTCCATCACTGACTACAAGTACAATGTTAAATGTGCACACACACACACACACACACACACACACACACACACACACACACACACACACACACACACACACGCATTACCATCCCCCTGTTTTAAGTCTCTGTTGTGTGATCAAACAACCTCTGGTGTTATCTTTGTGGTTTTCCTTGTGTGAATCACGATGTCTCGTACTTTTTTGTTTTTGCTCACTCTTCTGTGTATGAACCTGGAACTATTCATCTTCACACTCCGGCTCTAAAATGCCGATCTCCTCTCATCGCCTCTGCAGATTTCCCCCTCTAAATGGTCCTGCTTTAAAACTATTTACCTAGTTATTTCTTTTTTTTAATGCTGTAACAAAACTATGTGTTGTTCCATTTGATCATTTCTAAATACAACTTTTAAAGCCTGTTTTGTAATTGTATTGTCAGTCATTGTATTTAGTCTTGCCCAGAAGATTACAACTCAAAAATGTGTAATGGTAAAAACTAGACAAATCTTTCATATTTGCACAGTGTCTTATCTGACTGCCATGTGGTGCAGCGGTTTGAACACTGGGAACAGTTTCGTAATGTCTTGTCACCAGGGTTTGAAAATTAACTTTTTCACTCCCCAGACAATTTGGCTACAAAATGTTTAAGTTACCGGCCATTCAGAACTTCTACAGTGTCATCGCTAGTGTTGTCAAAGTACCGGCACTTCCGTCCCAAGTCAGTGCTGAAAATGTGTCGATTCCAGCATTTCTGTAGTACCGGTGTCGTGCCGAATTTTGACCCCCACCGAATTATTACCCCTCTACTATTGGTAGGTTTAGGATTAGTTGTGGGGGAGGGGTTAGGATTAGGGGTGGGGTTAGGATTAGGCAATCAGGTACTGACTTCAATGAGGGGGGTAATAATTTGGCAGGGGGTCGAAATTCGGCACAACACTTTCGTGTTTTTATCTAAATGCGGCTCCAGACTAACTTTTTTACTTGGAGCACTGTCTGTAGCCGATATATATTAGTGTCTGTGTATATTAAACTGCAAAAAGACTATTTAAATATTAACCCTGCATGTTCTGCTTGTCTCTGTGTGAATGAATGGTGCAGATGCGTGGTTTCATTTACCTCAAACACACACTGAAGCACGAGTGACACTCACGCTGTTTTCAGTCTCTGCTGCCTCACGATATGACATGATGAAATTAATCTCCAGAGCCACTCTGAGAGTCACTTTATGAGCATTTTACTGTTTAATCTGAGAAAAAACTATCGTAATATCTCACACACACAAACAGACACAAACACACACAGAAACTCATAGCGGAAACCCGTCAAAATAAAAGTTTGGTTTAACTTGAAGAAATTGACAGAAATAATTATATTAGGCTACTGTACAGTAGATTTAGCTACGTCTCAATGGGATTTTTTTATAATCAATATTTACATTTAAACAGCATGTAGCCTTTAATGCTTATGTATTATTTACTTATGATTACCATCATAAATAAAGTAATTGAATTGAATTTAATATTTTTTTCAAATAGTTAAATAAAACAGAAAAATAGTTCAAACAGATTTTGCTGTGGTACCGAAATTGGTACCGGGAACCGTAAAATTGTAATGGTATCGGTGCCACTTGACCTGTCAGTCAACCCATCACCGTTATATGCGCCTGCCACTCGACCAGTCACCATTATAAGCGCCTGCCACTCTTATTTGCCATCTCATCTTACATTTTATTCGCTTTTTTTGACTCCGATTGACACGCTGAAGCGAAAAGCAGACGAAGAGTCTTCACTACATCGATTTGTTTGTTTTATAGGCTATTTTATTTCATTTTATTTACAGAATATTGCAGAATATCAACATTTAAGGATGAGGTCTTTGAATTTGCAACAAACAAAAAAACTTGTTCAGGCAAATAACAAAATTTAATCTTAATTAAAATAAATAGAAATTAGTGCATGGGGTTTTACCAATCTGTGATTCTACCAGTGGCCGTTAAAAAATCAACACCGGTATGGCAAATCCAACACAAATGGACTCATATACTGAATTTAGAGTGTGAAATTAACAGCATTTTAATGATTAATCTAAAATATTAAAATAAAAGAGAGGACACGGCAATATTTTCCACTTAGTTGTTATTTTGCCAGTTTTTCACACAAACATCTAATGCGAAAGATGGGAGCTATAGGACATATTAGGTTGACACAACCGTAATTTCTACATAGACCTTTATCAGAATATCGATGACAAGTAGCCTAATAATTATGATCTACCTTAACAACAATTTGCATCAAAAAATAGTAAATAAAATAAATTCAAATAGATAGGCCTAGGCTATAAAACAAACAAACAAACTGATGTAGTGAGTAATCTTCGTCTGCTTTTCCCTTCAGTAAAGTATCAGGCAGTAAAAGTGAGAGATTTTGAGGCAGACGCGATACTAAGTTGTGGCTGGCGCGATGGTTTTGTTTTATGAACAAAAAGAGGAATAAATATAAGATAAGATGGCAAATAATGCTGTGTTTATACATGTGCATTAATCGGAGTGTCTGGTACATGAGAGATCTTGAGGCAGGCGCGACGCTAAGCTGATGTGACGCGCGCTCCATTATGGACAAAAAGAGGGAATAAAATATAAGATAAGATGGAGCAGTATTTTACTGTCTGTTTGCACACATGCATCAATCAGAGTGTCTGGTAGATTTCAACAGTGAGAGATCTTGAGGCAGGCGCGACGCTTAGATGACGTGACGCGCTCCATTATGGACAAAAAGAGGGAATAACATATAAGATAAGATGACAAATAGATAAAGAACAGGATTGCACTGTCTCTTTGCACATGTGCATCAATCGGAGTGTCTGGTAGATTTAAACAGTGAGAGATCTTGAGGCAGGTGTGACGCTAAGTTGTGGCTGGCGCGACGCTGATAGGTGACGTGACACGCGTTGGTTCACAGACATGTTCGAGAAGGTTTTCTGTTTGGGTGATCAGTGTGAGATGGGGTCTCTTAAAGAGAGTTGGGAAATGAAGGAGGAAGTTCCAGCACTATGTCTTTGTGAGGTTTCTACAGCTTCTATAGTATCAGAGTCTATACATTATTTTCTCAACACATTCTCACTATCAACTCGTCTGGATGCTTTGTCAGGACTGCTTGGTGTCACTTTTTAACACACTGGAACCCCTTCAGTGTTCAAAAACTATTAAAAACTCTCAGTCTCCCTAACATACACACCAGCCAGGATGATTCTTACTGGTCCACTTACTTGAGTTTGTCCAGTGTGCAGTCTGGATGGTTCATTGCATCAGAGAGCAGCTTCACTCCTGATTCTCCTGGGTGATTGTAGCTCAGATCCAGCTCTCTCAGGTGTGAAGGGTTTGAACTCAGAGCTGAAGCCAGAGCAGCACAACCTTCCTCTGTCACCAAACACTGAGATAATCTACAACAACAGTAAGTGTTCATGTCAGTGTGCTTCATTTTTAGAGAATATACACTACAATAAACAATACGGCTCTTCAACCCATCGATTATCTTTACAGGGACCTCTGATTGATTGCAATTAGTGATGTTGAGATTACCCAATTTCAAAATTGACCGTGATTACAATGGTCACGTTCTTAAACAGTAAGAATTTGGAAGATATGTTTAAAAAAATAAACATAAATAATTAGTCTTTCAGACTTGTGTGTGGCGCGCCCTCTGTCTGGATACCCTGTGAGGCTGTTACTATAGTAGCTGAGTTCACTAGGTGATTGTCTAGGTAAGGCAGGGTGTGTGCAAATCAACTTTCAGCACATGTGAATCTCTCAAATTGAAAAAATGGTGGAACAATGCAATCTCATGTACTTGCCGAAGAAGCAAATTAAATAAGCTATTGGGGCATTCTGGGTATCTAAACATGATTCAGGAATAGTTAAAGACAGGTATGCAATATGCAAAACATTCAGATGAAAAGTGTCAGCAAAAGCGCATCTAATATGTACAGCAAACACATCTAATATGTACAGCACCAGTGGGATACCTGGACTGATTGCACAAACACCTGTTCCCCATTTCATGGACTATTTAAGCTCTGAGCACGCTAGGCTAAGTGCAAAGTCTTGTTTTGCCATGGCTAACATTTCTGAGCATTTTTCCCAGCAAAAGCAGCGAACACATCTAATATGTACAGCACCTGAGGGATCATCACCATCCACACCCAGATGAAGGTAATCATTTTGCAAACATAATAAATAGCCTGTTACTTACTCCTATCAAATAATTGCTACAAGCTTTGTTATTTTGATAAGAACAAGGTCTTAACTTTCAAATTAAACATTCTGACACTTTTTAATGCATATTGTGGCTATATGTATCCTTATGTGTTTGCAATGTGTGTGTGTGTGTGTGTAAATGTATTGTAATGTACAATGTAAAGGGACCTTGAGCTACGGAAAGGCGCTATCTACATAAAACTTCTAAGTACCTCAGTATGTTGAGTTGACAGTTTGGATTCTTCAGTCCAGCACTGAGCAGCTTCACTCCTGAATCCTGCAGGTGATTGTAACTCAGGTCCAGCTCTCTCAGGGGTGAGTTTGATGATTGTAGAACTGAAGATTGTAGAACCACAACTTCACAGTGCTGATCAGTTAGATTACAGGCTGTTAATCTGAAAAAAAAAGGAGTACTCTGGTTATAACCCTCATGGAATAAAATATATATTTTCATACATTTATGATCAATACATGAACTAGTTATATATTGCGTTAATATATTACAATACAGGTCCTTCTCAAAAAATTTGCATATTGTGATAAAGTTCATTATTTTCCATAATGTAATGATAAAAATTAAACTTTCATATATTTTAGATTCATTGCACACCAACTGAAATATTTCAGGTCTTTTATTGTTTTAATACTGATGATTTTGGCATACAGCTCATGAAAACCCAAAATTCCTATCTCAAAAAATTAGCATATTTCATCCGACCAATAAAAGAAAAGTGTTTTTAATACAAAAAAAGTCAACCTTCAAATAATTATGTTCAGTTATGCACTCAATACTTGGTCGGTAATCCTTTTGCAGAAATGACTGCTTCAATGCGGTGTGGCATGGAGGCAATCAGCCTGTGGCACTGCTGAGGTGTTATGGAGGCCCAGGATGCTTCGATAGCGGCCTTAAGCTCATCCAGAGTGTTGGGTCTTGCGTCTCTCAACTTTCTCTTCACAATATCCCACAGATTCTCTATGGGGTTCAGGTCAGGAGAGTTGGCAGGCCAATTGAGCACAGTAATACCATGGTCAGTAAACCATTTACCAGTGGTTTTGGCACTGTGAGCAGGTGCCAGGTCGTGCTGAAAAATGAAATCTTCATCTCCATAAAGCTTTTCAGCAGATGGAAGCATGAAGTGCTCCAAAATCTCCTGATAGCTAGCTGCATTGACCCTGCCCTTGATAAAACACAGTGGACCAACACCAGCAGCTGACATGGCACCCCAGACCATCACTGACTGTGGGTACTTGACACTGGACTAAAGGCATTTTGTCATTTCCTTCTCCCCAGTCTTCCTCCAGACTCTGGCACCTTGATTTCCGAATGACATGCAAAATTTGAACAACAGTCCAGTGCTGCTTCTCTGTAGCCCAGGTCAGGCGCTTCTGCCGCTGTTTCTGGTTCAAAAGTGGCTTGACCTGGGGAATGCGGCACCTGTAGCCCATTTCCTGCACACGCCTGTGCACGGTGGCTCTGGATGTTTCTACTCCAGACTCAGTCCACTGCTTCCGCAGGTCCCCCAAGGTCTGGAATCGGTCCTTCTTCACAATCTTCCTCAGGGTCCGGTCACCTCTTCTCGTTGTGCAGCGTTTTTTGCCACACTTTTTCCTTCCCATTTCCCACTGAGGTGCCTTGATACAGCACTCTGGGAACAGCCTATTCGTTCAGAAATTTCTTTCTGTGTCTTACCCTCTTGCTTGAGAGTGTCAATGATGGCCTTCTGGTCGGCAGTCTTACCCATGATTGCGGTTTTGAGTAATGAACCAGGCTGGGAGTTTTTAAAAGCCTCAGGAATCTTTTGCAGGTGTTTAGAGTTAATTAGTTCATTCAGATGATTAGGTTAATAGCTCGTTTAGAGAACCTTTTCATGATATGCTAATTTTTTGAGATAGGAATTTTGGGTTTTCATGAGCTGTATGCCAAAAATCATCAGTATTAAAACAATAAAAGACCTGAAATATTTCAGTTGGTGTGCAATGAATCTAAAATATATGAAAGTTTAATTTTTATCATTACATTATGGAAAATAATGAACTTTATCACAATATGCTAATTTTTTGAGAAGGACCTGTATAGTATATACAATATATGAACTATATTTACTATGTTACACTAATGTGTATTCACATTCAGTTACTTTCACTCAACTGAGTTGTTTCTGCCACACAAATTAATGAGCTGAGTTTGTGTGTAAAGTTAATTACTTAAGGGTGCAATGCTGAAAACATGTAAAGTCTAATTGGTAAAAAAAAATATTGTTGAGTTCAAAACTCTAGGTTTTTTTTTTTAACCACCCCTATTCATCAACCAATCAGATTCATACATTCAACAGCCGCCCGTAGTATAAATTTATATAAAGCAGACATTATTATTAACATTAATTAATGAATGAAAGTTAAACTCAAACCTCAGTATGTTGAGTTGACAGTTTGGATTCTTCAGTCCAGCACAGAGTAGCTTCAGTCCTGAATCCTGCAGGCGATTGTTACTCAGGTCCAGCTCTCTCAGGGAGTTTGATGACTGTAGAACTGAAGCCACAACTTCACAGTGCTGATCAGTGAGATTACAGGCTGTTAATCTGAAAAAAGAGAGGACTCTTGTTAAAAGGTTATGATCAGTCAAGAGTTTGCTAATAATGGAGAAGCTTTTGCGTACTGGAGAGACGTTAGAGAGCGGGAAGGCCTGGGTTGCACTTTTATTTTACATTACATGCACTTACATGTTCTTACTTTAGAAAGTACTGGGTAATATAAGGTAACTGCATGGGTTAAGGTTAGGTTTAGGGGTAGGTTCATAGTTAGTACCTAGTTAGTACCCAGTTATTGTAATTACTATTTTAACATATTAATTAGTTTATGTAATAAGTACATAGTATGTACAAGAGGAAAAGGACTCTAAAACAAAGTGCTACCAAGGCCTGAAAACGGATGCCGAGGTTGCTTTGTTTCTGTTCGATATGCAAATAACATAGTTTTTTTGCTGTTTTAAAGAACCAAGGTATTATGTTTTTGTTGCTGAAGCACAGCCGTTCCATCCATTTTTACTCAAACTGTCTGATGCACCAGCTGTTTGATGTTGAGTGTTTACGGTACGGTTTAAGATGGGATAGACAGGCATTTAAACGTGGGAGTTTGAATTTGAGTCCTGTGAGTCATGAAATTGCGCTGATTGACATAGTAACCATAGCAACATTATGGCTTCAAATAATGTTATGATTTTTGTTATATTTATACTTTAGTCATAAGTTTACAAAACACCTTGCAGAATGTAACAGAACGTTATAGAAATTGTTATTTATATTTATTTTTTTAATAAGAAGGATCATAAAAACATTGATTCTATTTGGTACTGCCCTGAAAAAGCTTTTCACATAACAGATGTTTAATAGCCTACTCCACAAGACAAAATACAAACACAAAATACAAGACAAATTACATAGGCTTGATTTTTAATATTGTGTGTCATTACCTGAATGATCCACAACAGCTTTTTTTTTTTTTTTTTTTTTAATGGTTGTTCATGAGTCCCTTGTTTGTCCTGAACAGTTAAACTGCCCAATGGTCTTTAAAAAAAATCCCTCAGTTCCTGCACATTCTTTGCTTTTCCAGAACCTTCTGCATATTTGACTCTTTAATATGGAGACCTTGAGTGTCCAGAAAGGCGTCAAATAAATCAAATGTATTATTATTATTATTAAAGGGATACTTCAGGATTTAGCATTAAGCTTTGTATTAGTAGAAAACCTGTAGTATTTTCAAATTACCATGATTTCCTCCCTCATATCCCCCTGAGAGGAGAGATTTATGTATTTTTTGTCTGGAAAAAATCCTCTGATGATGCAAATATTGTTATTTTGTGTCATCTGAGGATTTTTTTGGCCAGAGGCTAAAGACTACAGCCAGTAGGAGGAGCTGTCCTGCATGTTCTCAACCCGCCCATAGAGGGTGGGATCTCATTCACAGAATGTACAAACAGTGTCAGTCATATTTTATTTGGAAGCTAAGCTAGCAGGCTCTTGTTCTGTGGAGAAAGCTGAGTAGTAGGGGTTACCATACATCCTCTTTTTCCCGGACATGTCCGGCCATCGAGATGGGTTCTCGAAAATGTCCGGGATTCAGCTTTTGCTTTCTGCAGTCGCCATTCATTGTTTACATGCACACCTTTTGTTTCAATCTAACTGAATTCATTCCGATTAATGAATCTCGATGTAGTGTTTACATGAACGCTAACCAAGTGATCGGTTGATGTGAGTTTTACCATTGCTAAGAAAATACCCGCTCCTCTGTGAAAGATACGAGACCAGTACGTCTCACAGGTGCTGCTCATCAGTACTCACGCCACCGGCCTCGCGTTGTTCTCCCGCGGCCCTCAGCCTCGTCCTGCTCGCCACAGTAAACATGATGAATGGCGAGTGTAGAACGCAAAAACGAATCCCGGACATTTTGTGCAATCTCAAAAACCCGGGCAGACGGAGACTCACTAGTAGCTTAGCTTTGTTGTTTACAACTGCTCTCTAACCGGTAGGCATGGCTTTGGAGTGGCCTCCTAGGGCAGTGAAGCAAGTGCATTCTGAGAGTTGTTGTCTTTCATCCACATGAGCCAAAAATACATTTTCTGGCTTTTCTCAGTTTAGAAGGCTCCAAATTCAAAAATAATTTCACATTTCTACTACATAAATGACCCAATTTAAATACACATTTATCTTTCCAGAGGTGAAGTATCCCTTTAATAGCAGTGACTATGATTGTGAGATCCATTTTTTCACACTGGTGACAACTGAGGGACTCATACACAACTATTACAAACGCTGCAAACATAGTGATGCTCAAGAGGGAAGCATCTGTTAAGAGCCAGGGGGTAAAACTTTTTAACTTGATCATTTGTGTACAGATGTGGCCTTTAAAAATGCGCGTTTTCTCCCGCGGCATTCGGCAATTCGTCTCGCAGAATTCTGCAAGTGCTTTCGGGGGGCGCTACTTACAAATTCCCTCAATGTGTTTCGCTTCACAGAATATCCACCAGGTGGTGCATAAAAAACAACACACTCTCAAAGCCCTACAAGATTTCTCTTAAAACACTCAAAGTTTTTTAAGATTGTATAATATGTTTATAGATTATTACTTTACATTAGATTTTTTTTTTTTACTTCAGATTACGTCATGATTGTGAGAAAACAGCCACAATAAAATATAAATTATAAATAGTAATAGACACAAATATTTACAGTACTGTATAATACAGACTGTGCTGTCTTTAAAGTTAAGTGAATGGGTTAAATAAGTTATTCGTTGGAAAGTTAAAACATTAAATACATTGAGTTAAATTCCAGAAGTTCATGCTGTGTGCTGCCCTCTACTGGTCAGAGTTAATAATTCAGTGAAGCACTCTCTTCAGTAGAACTCTGTCAGGCAAGAAAGTCAGTGCTGGATTCATGTTGCTGAATTTATTTCTGATAGGCTTCTGCCTTGGAGACTATGTGCCTGTAAGTAATGTGTAAATCATTTTCAAATCACTTGCATTGGTAAGGAATGTCATGTTAGAAACGTTTTTATGTTTTGTAAACATGTGCTCTGTTAGCTAGCAGTACAGCTTTAGCTAGCTCTGCTTTTTAATTGCTTTGTGACTTGTAGGTGAGCTGTGTTTTCATAAAGTAGGCTACAGTGCTTGTTTTACACTTTGATAGGAATTTTGTAGTAACAGTTATATGTATGCATATGTTCATGTTTTGTGTACTGATTTATATTCTTATTTTGTAATGTTTCAGTTTTACAAAACAAAACAACAAGAGGAAACAACTTCAGTAAAATACAAGAAAAGTCAAGCCTTGTGTGTTTATTGGAGGACTTTTGAATGTTCACTGGCTGTCTAGCTTTGCACAAGAAATCGCATTGCAAGGGCAGCACAGTAAAAAGGCACGAGCACAGCGGGCTCTAGCTCAAGAAAACATTACTCAGCAAACATGAGTCTACGCTCAGGAGGACATTATCAAAAGAAAGACACTACTATGCAGCAAAACGAAGCTAGTGGAGAACAACAATCAGAGGCTGCAGATCAAACAACCAAAAAGCATGGGCCTCCTGAACAATTTGATGCTAAGTCACAGTCATCAAGAGCAGCCTCCAGAGCCTCTCGGCGATCATCATCAAAAACTTCTTCAGCCACAAAAGCCTATGCCAAAGCAAAGGCTGCCCAGGCTCAACTAGTACGCCAAAAAAGAAGCTGACATGATGAAACAAAGAGCAGACATGGAAGCAAGCATGCTAAAGCAAAAGGCTGACTACGACGCTAGTCTCCATCTTCTCCAGTGCCAAAGAGCTGCTGCTGCAGCTGAAGCTGAAGCTACAGCCTATGAGGAAGCAGAAGTTGAAAGAGAAGAACTCTGCTATAACGAAGACGGGCCCCTCAGTTCAGTCCAACGCACTACTGAGTACGTCCAACAGCAGTCTAAGTTGGCCTTTCAACGCCTGAGGATAAATCGGCGAGTTACCAGGGTATCCAAAACAACACACAGCCAGTTTACAAAGACATAAAAGAAGAGGTATCAATCAACCCTCATAGTACTCCGAAGTACTCAGCCATTCCTGAAAATAAATACTTACCTGAGCCTCAAGGTGCACAAGACTTTGCAAAATATCTTATCCGAAGGGAAATGGTGACTGCTGGTCTTCTGCAATTTGACGACAAACCTGAAAATTATTGGTCATGGAAATCCTCCTTTATAAGTGCTACCAAAGATTTGAATCTCTCAGCCAGGGAAGAATTGGACCTAATGACAAAGTGGCTAGGAGCTGAATCGTCAGAACAGGCCAAGAGAATTCGAGCAGTTCATGTCCTCAATCCCGCTGCAGGTGTCAACATGGTTTGGCAGCATCTCAAAGAGTGTTATGGGACACCAGAAGTCATTGAAGACGCACTACTCAAAAAGACTGAACATTTTCCGAGGCTGACAAACAGAGATAATGTTAAGCTGAGAGAGCTGGGTGACATTCTCCTTGAATTGGAGTGTGCTAAGGAAGACGGTGCTCTACCAGGCCTCTCGTATTTGGATACAGCTCGTGGGGTAACACAAATAGTGGAAAAGCTCCCGTATAACCTCCAAGAAAAGTGGACAAGCCTTGGAAGCAAATTCAAGGAGGACAACAGAGTAGCTTTTCCTCCCTTCTCTGTCTTCTCCAAGTTTGTCTGACAACAGGCAAAGATAAAAAACGATCCCAGTTTCACTATATCCACCAACAGCAGTCATGCCTCTTCCAGGACAGAAAAGCCTCTGAAATACAGTAATAAAGCTGCTGTGACTGTACACAAAACAGACATCCCCTCAGAACTGTCAGGCATCCAAACCAGTCCTGTTGTAAAGAAATTGGATAAACCAGACCGTCAGTGTCCAATACACAAGAAGCCCCACCCACTGAAAAAATGTAAGCTTTTTAGAGACAAACCCCTAGACCAGCGCAAAACATACCTCAGGCAGAATCGCATCTGCTATAGATGTTGTGGATCTACTCAACACATGGCAAAGGACTGCAAGACGACTCTCAAGTGCTTTGAGTGCAACAGTGACAAACACATTGTGGCCCTGCATCCAGGTCCTCCTCCCATAACCACACAGAATGCGATGGGTGACAAAGATGACAGGAGCACATTGAAAGCTCATCGTCTTCAGTCACCTCCAAGTGCACAGAGATTTGTGGAAACGCAGATAGTTCACACTCATGTTCCAAAATCTGCTTGGTGAAAGCATATCCAGCAGGAAAAAAAGAGAAGGCAATTAAGATATATGCAGTGCTAGATGAGCAAAGTAACAAGTCCCTAGCCAAGACAGATTTTTTTAACCTCTTCGAGGTCAACGCCAGCTCCACCCCATACACGCTGAAAACCTGTTCTGGAAAATCAGAGACTTCAGGTAGGAGAGCTGCCAATTTCATCGAGTCCATGGATGGGAAACTACAGCTTCCCTTACCCACCTTAATAGAGTGTGACATGGTGCCTGATGATAGGTCAGAAATTCCCTCCCCAGAAATTGCTCACTATAACCCCCACCTTCAGCCAGTTGCTTCCAAGATTCAGCCTGTAGACTGTGACGCTCCTATCCTCTTGCTCTTAGGAAGAGACATCCTTAGGGTGCACAAGGTGCGTGAGCAAATCAACAGGCCCCACAACGCGCATTATGCCCAGCGGCTAGACCTTGGCTGGGTCATTGTGGGAGAAGTGTGCTTGGGAACAGTTCACAAACCATCAGAGGTCAACGTCTACAAAGCCAACATACTGCACAATGGTCGCACATCCTTTCTGAGGCCATGTCCTAACAGCATCCACGTGAAGGAAGACTATAGTGGCATGACACAGCATCACGGTCCAACCTTCCCTACATGTGAAAAGGACACAAATTTCATTATGAGTGCAGACAACTTAGGATGTTCGGTGTTTGACAGGTCAAAGGATGATGACAAGCCTGCACTATCTATAGACGACAAAGCTTTCCTGACCATCATGGATACAGAGGTCTATCAAAATAAAGGAAACAGCTGGGTGGTACCTTTACCATTCCGCTTTCCAGGACGGCGCCTTCCAAGCAACAGGGAGCAAGCTTTGAAACGGCTTTGCTCACTACGAAGAACGCTAGAGAAAAAAAAAAAAAAAAGAAAGATCACTATATCAAGTTCATGCAGACCATGTTAGATAATGATCAAGCTGAGACTGCTCCACCTTTAGACAAAGATAAAGAGCACTGGTACCTGCCGACATTTGGTGTATATCACCCGCAAAAGCCAGACCAGATACGGGTTGTGTTTGATTCAAGCGCTGAATGTGATGGTACATCTCTTAATGACGTGCTGCTCAGTGGACCAGACTTGAACAATACCTGTTGGGAGTTCTTATGCGGTTCCGAAGAGAACCAATAGCCCTAACAGCAGATGTGCAGCAAATGTTTTATTGCTTTGTTGTCCAAGAAGACCACAAGAGATTATGTTCGGTATCTCTAGTATGAGGACAACGACACCAGCAAGAATGTGGTAGAGTACAGGATGAAGGTCCATGTATTTGGAAATAGCCCTTCACCTGCTGTAGCTATCTACTGCATGAGACGAGCAGCTCAAACAGGGGAAAAAGAACATGGTTTAGATGCAAGACAGTTTGTTGAGAGACAGTTTTATGTTGACGATGGTCTCACCTCAGTTGCCACACCTGAAGAGGCAATAGATCTCCTCACAAGAAGCAGAGAGATGTTAGCAGAATCCAACCTGCGACTGCACAAAGTGGCATCAAACAGTAACCAGGTAATGGAAGCCTTCCCAGCAGAGGACCGTGCCAAGGATCTAAAGGATCTGGATCTTGGAGTGGATCCTCTTCCGCTTCAAAGGAGCCTGGGGCTCTCCTGGAACTTGAAAACAGACAGCTTTACATACCTGGTGTCCTGTGAAGAGAAGCCATTTACACGGAGAGGCGTGTTTTCAACAGTCAACAGTTTGTATGACCCTTTGGGCTTCGTAGCTCCCATAACAATGCAAGGGAAAGCTTTAGTCCGAGATTTGTCATCTGAGCAGAGTGAGTGGGATGCTCCTCTACCCCCCAAAAAGGAGGCAGAATGGAACCTGTGGAAGAACTCATTAAAGGCTCTTGAAGACCTGCACATACAGATGTGCTACATTCCAGTCTCGCTGTCTGCAACACAGAGAACAGAACTGTGTATATTCTCAGACGCTTCTACATCAGCTATAGGAGCTGTGGCCTACTTGAGAGCAGTCGACACTGACGGACAATACCATGTTGGATTTGTCATGGGAAAGTCGAAATTGGCTCCTCGCCCTGCCCACACCATTCCACGACTTGAGCTCTGTGCAGCTGTGTTGGCTGTGGAACTATACGAGCTGATCAGGGATGAGATTGACATTGAGGTAGAAGCTGTGAAGTTTTTCACCGATAGCAAGATTGTGCTTGGCTATATCCACAACTCCACAAGAAGGTTTTATATGTACGTCTCCAACCGAGTAACTCGGA
This sequence comes from Rutilus rutilus, assembly GCF_951802725.1. Taxonomy (NCBI): domain Eukaryota; kingdom Metazoa; phylum Chordata; class Actinopteri; order Cypriniformes; family Leuciscidae; genus Rutilus; species Rutilus rutilus. Next base: position 68,711,690 of record NC_140209.1, read on the forward strand.
TTAGGAGATCCACACACTCTGAACAGTGGCACTATATACAGACAGACTTGAACCCAGCAGACCATGCAACCAGGTCTCTACCAGCAGCCCAACTCCAACACAGAAACTGGTTCTCAGGACCAGCCTTCCTGTATTGTGACAAAGCAGTAGAGACTCCTGAATCTAATCTCTTCACCCTCATTGAGCCTCAAGCTGATGATGAGATTCGTCCTGAGGTTATGACTCTGACAAAAAGGGATCTGGGATGACTCTGGCATCAGAGTCCCAGTTGAGCTCACAACACTTTGAACGATCCTCAAGCTGGAAAACACTTCATCAAACCGTAGCCAGACTCATTCATGTTGCTGCATCCTTTAACCCTCTGGAGTCTGAGCGGTTTTCTGGGCCCTTGAGATGTTCTGACATGCCCTGACATTTGTGCTTTTTTCAGTTGCTTATAAACATATTAATGGCAAAGGTGTAAATTCACTCTATAAAAGCACAAACAGGGCTACCATAATATGTGAGCCACGTGTATGTACATGTTTTCATTTTTGAGAGAATAATGTTTATGCATGGTTATTGAAAAAACTAAAATTTCTGAAATAAGGCCACAAAACACATAGTAAATATGCGTCAGTAAGACTTTTGACTAATGGATGTCCTCGCCTATAGTTTTTTCTTCAAAATTATATGAAAATAGTCTTGCTTTATCGTTCACATAAAACCATACATTGATTTAAATTGATGTAAAACAGGTTTTGCTTGGAAAGCCAATATGCGAGGGGGCATGAACGAGGAGTGGTTTACACCTTAGAATACAATGTCCCACCCACTCTGCATAATGACTCTGCATAATTAGCCATTCATTCAGGTGTGACACTGACTGAGCCACAATGCAAGGACAAAAGATATATTTAGAAGAAGACTTATATTGACCATTTAAGATTTTGTACTAGTACCCAAATCTAGTCAACAAGATGTTGTCTTTCATATTTCGCCTGACTGTAACGTTGTTTTCATGAAATATTAGGGCATATTGTTAATTTGCAGTTTAATACGTTGCTTATACAAATAGCCTACATTTTATTTCAACATATTTCAGTCGATTTTTACTCATCTCAGTATAGCAATACAGTTTGCTAAAACATCATCATTCATTCACACAAGCGATTTAACTTCTGGCAAAGATGAAGTTGACGATAGGCTATTGACTCGCGATCTTCGCAGTAGGCTAGTGAACGCACCGGAGAAATGCACATTTATTAGGCTACATAGTTTTTTGTTTTGGATGGTTTTGTTTAGAACCAGCTTTCCATAAATATATTTCACATTTTTTAGACATGTGAGGCGAGTAGGCTACGGTCTGGTTTATGATGATCTCCAGTTCAAGCACCTTATGTTGTGATTGCTAGCCTATATTTACTTTAAATCCAGGAAATTTGTTAATGAAAAAATTATTAAAATTAAGATACAATTGATACAAAATGAAATTCGTTTTAAAGAAAGGATTTGTACTTTCTGTTTTGAGGTCTCTGTGAAAGTTTGAAAGTCTTTTAGTGCTTTTTTTAGAGCGCTCGCGTCCATAATGGAGAACTGTCACGTAATATTGTTTTTTACTCATAAATGCGAACACGAAAAATAAAAGACAAAAGACTTTTAAGTAAAACTTACTCCGAAATTGTGTCCTCGGCGGAATTCGCTCTTCAAAATGCTGCCGTTCGTCATCTGAGTTACAATCTTTCTCTGAGGAAACAACCCGGTATCATGCATTCTTCCTCGCTGTCCAGAATCATCTGAAGGGCGTCTTTGGAGAAGCATGCCATACTCAAAACGCGATGAACTATCAGTAAGTCTGATAAACTGTGTTTTTATGGCATTGATGGGGGGCGGGTGCGCTGCATACTAGATCACCTAACTATTTACCATTTCAATAGCGCAGGGGGCGGGGCGGCCTCAGCTCATTTAGAGATAATGAAGGGAGACGGAAAAACGGTACCTCTCCTTGCTTTCAAACGGATTACATGAGTTGAAAACATTTGTTTTTTATGTAAATTACTTCATTTAAAAGAAGAGATTTCAAGCTTCATAAAGACATATATCACATTTCTGTGTGAGAAGTATTCGCTGAGTTATGATTCATTTTCGGACGCGTTTCAGAATGGACTACACGGACAGAGAGAAGGCAGAACTCGCTTCGTGTTTATTTTTCTTTATTTGGCGAAAAGCACAACACTTTGTTTTTATTGTGAGTATACACAAAAATAATACACATTTAACAGAATCGATTGATGTATGAAACTCCTATGGAAAATCAAAGTCAACAGAGTATTTATGAGTTTCTTTTACACTGATAAAAAAAAAGCGAGCTGGTATCGCCGGCGATACCGTCGACCTCTGGGGGTTAAAGGAAAGACAGACAAGGCAGATATGAAGGGATGGAAGTGTTTTAAGGAAATGTCCAGCATAAGGGAGCTTTCACAAGCCAAAGCTGTGATTATTAGATCTGTCCAGCGCGACGTCTTCAAGGAGGAAGTGAAATGTCTTAATGACAGACAGACATACTCCAAGCAAAACACACTCAAGAAGCTCAATCCAGTGGTAGATAAAGATGGTCTGCTTCGTGTCGGAGGTCGCCTTTCTTCTGCTGATCTGTCGAAAGAAGAAAAGCATCCACTGATCATCCCCCTTACCCATCATATTGCCACTCTACTTGTGAGACACTTTCATGAACAAGTAGCTCACCAAGGACGTCACATTACGGAAGGAGCAATTCGAGCAGCTGGATACTGGATAATTGGTGGTAAGCGTCTTGTGTCTTCTGTTATCCACAAGTGTGTTACCTGCCGCAAACTACGAGGGAGTTTGGAGGACCAGAAGATGGCAGATCTGCCTGCAGATAGACTCACCCCTGAACCTCCGTTCACCAGTGTTGGCCTTGATGTTTTTCGGCCATGGACTATCATGACAAGTCGCACAAGAGGAGGAAGTACGGAAAGCAAACGCTGGGCTGTGCTCTTTGCGTGCATGTCAACCAGAGCTTTGCATATTGAGCTGATTGAAACCATGTCAACAGACAGTTTTAACAATGCTCTAAGGAGGTTTTTCTCTATTCGTGGTCCAGCAAAACTTCTGCGGTCTGATAGAGGGACTAACTTTGTGGGAGCTTGTAAGGAGTTGGATATGAACACAGATGACACAACAGTAAGGAAGTACCTCCAGGAGAAAGGATGCTCCTGGGTTTTTAATCCCTCTCACGCTTCTCACATGGGCGGCTCATGGGAGAGACTTATCGGAGTTGCCAGGCGCATTCTAGATGCAATGCTGCTTCAGACAAAACCAACCCGTCTCACACATGAAGTCCTGAGCACTTTCATGGCTGAGGTGATGGCGATTATGCAAGACCCCTTGTGTCTGTATCCACCGACCCAGATATGCCTGCAGTACTCACCCCAGCTATGCTCCTTACTCAGAAGACAAGTGCTATTGTAGCTCCCTCTGGAAACTTTGGTATTGCTCAGATGTATGCAAAGCAGTGGAAGCAAGTCCAGTGTCTTGCTGACACTTTTTGGAAGAGATGGAAAGGAGAATATCTATCTACTCTGCAGAGCCGCCGGAAGTGGACAAAAGACAAGCCGGATGTCAAAGAAGGAGATGTTGTCTTGTTAAAAGACAGCCAGGCTTACAGAAATGAATGGCCAATGGGACTAGTAGTCAAGGTTTTGCCAAGCAGTGACAATAGGGTCCGCAAGGTAGAGGTCAGTACTGTGAAGGACGGGACAGCTAAGGTGTTTCTAAGGCCCATCTCAGAAATGGTAGTCCTTCTTTCAGAGACTTTGTGAAAGTACTCTTAAGTATGTTGCTGTCAAAAGACGTTCTCCCTCATTTGGTAGGATCTGTAGTGATATAATCTTGTTATATCAAGCGGGGAGTGTGCTGTCTTTAAAGTTAAGTGAATGGGTTAAATAAGTTATTCGTTGGAAAAGTTAAAACATTAAATACATTAAGTTAAATTCCAGAAGTTCATGCTGTGTGCTGCCCTCTACTGGTCAGAATTAATAATTCAGTGAAGCACTCTCTTCAGTAGAACTCTGTCAGGCAAGAAAGTCAGTGCTGGATTCATGTTGCTGAATTTATTTCTGATACGCTTCTGCCTTGGAGACTATGTGCCTGTAAGTAATGTGTAAATCATTTTCAATCACTTGCATTGGTAAGGAATGTCATGTTAGAAACGTTTTTATGTTTTGTAAACATGTGCTCTTGTTAGCTAGCAGTACAGCTTTAGCTAGCTCTGCTTTTTAATTGCTTTGTGACTTGTAGGTGAGCTGTGTTTTCATAAAGTAGGCTACAGTGCTTGTTTTACACTTTGATAGGAATTTTGTAGTAACAGTTATATGTATGCATATGTTCATGTTTTGTGTACTGATTTATATTCTTATTTTGTAATGTTTCAGTTTTACAAAACAAAACAACAAGAGGAAACAACTTCAGTAAAATACAAGAAAAGTCAAGCCTTATTGGAGGACTTTTGAATGTTCACTGGCTGTCTAGCTTTGCACAAGAAATCTCATTGCAAGGGCAGCACACAGACATTTGAAAATCTTTGTAAATCCAAAAGGTTCATCAAAGTTGAGACAAGAAGGGGTAGGCTATTGGACAACGTTTACGATTTTTTTTATATGCTTTGTCATTGCTGTGGTTTCCAGGAGATGAGTGCATGCAGAATATTTAACATTGCTTTTATTAAAACAGCAAAGTGACGTTCTTGCCAGCGCATAACTTTTTTGTACAACTATTAATATGATTGTGCGTGCAATGAGCATTTATACTAAGTGCAACAAAGAATATAGTGTGAGCATAATACACGTGACTCTGCCTGTAAAAACCCAGCAGTATTTTTTTTATTTTATACACAAAATCATCCTAACATAATGAAAGGCTTAAATAATGCGACTTACCCAGATTCTTAATTCGTGCAGATATTTCTTGAACGCGTTCTCTAAAACGCGTTGCATTTATATTTTGGCCGCATCTGATTGCCATTACATTTTTAATAAATATTTTAATTGAACTGTCTTAATGCATTAAAGCATAAAGATTTTTCCACGTTAGTCTCAGAATGTCCGGGTTTGGCTTGAGGTCTTGCCGACAGTTTGTAAATCTTTTAAATATTCATATTCACAAAATCCACATAAAGGGTGATCAACAGTTATGACTTCTAAAATAAAATAAAAATGACCAGATAAGAGCTATCTGATAGACAGTTTGACAGATGTTGTTTTAAAAATTAATTACATCATTATGGGGAAGTGGTATAAAATATTTGGTAAAACATAATACAATTATTTTAATTACGCATATTGTTCAGTTTTGCTTATTACAAAATGTTCCCTGTTTTTTATATAATTAATTTAACCTGAGATGTGCGTTATATCGACTTTTGATATTTTTTTGTGTTGTCGAATTTTGACACAGTTTCATTGTTTGTTCATAATAATTTGATTCATAATTATGTCTTTTTTTTTTCTAAAAGTAGCAATATTTTAAATAGATAAAAAGAAATGACAGAGAAATTACATTAGTCTAGTCATATGGCCAGATCAATACATCTATTGCAGAAATACAAGACAAAGTGCATGAGAAAATTAGAAGTATGCAAAAGAGCACAGTTCAGATATTTTGTTGACTGTAATTGAAGCGGGTTTTATACACGTTTCTGCTTTTTTTAAATTGACAATTTAAAATTGTATTCGCCAACACGTTTTGTGATTGATTTACAGATTTATTACAGAAACTTGTCAGAAGAAAATATATTGTACTAGGGCGTCGATTTCGTCATGAGTCATTTTGTACCCATTAATTTGACTTTTGGTTTGATTTTCTTTTACCGTTTTCAGTGGTTATGAGGAGCAATATGAAAGAGAAATTTGGTAATCATTGTCTGACCCAACAAAAAAACATTATAATATTAATTTTATTTTATTTTTCGTGTTCGCATTTATGAGGGAAAAACAACGTGTCAGTTCTCGGTTACAGACGAGCGCTCTGAAAGTGGCACTAAAAGACTGCTTTAAAACTTTCACAGAGACCTCAAACAGAACAGCTGCCTTTCTTTAAATTGAATTTCTTAATTTGAATCAATGTTTCGTGAACTAATTGCCTGGATTTAATAAATAAGAAGTAAATAGCAGACAAGATAATCACGACATGAACCAAAACTCAGCATAGGCTATAATGCACATTCACATTCACAGGGTATTTAGATACATTTAGACGCATTCATAATCATTACTTTTACCGGGTTTTTTAAAAGTTTTTAAAGTTTTTTTTTTTTTTTTTTTTTACGTTTTGGGTGGGCCTGTTGAAAAGTAGGGCCGTGCCTGAGCTACAGGACATCGTCTTTCAAAACATAACCTGCGCGAAAGAGAGGAAAAAAATGCGTCATTGTACCCAGCACTTCTGAAAATGCACTTCCGAATGCGTCTCTGTCCCCAGCACATTTCAAACCAAACTGACGCCCATGCTACTAAGCATAAGTGCAAGCAAACAGCAGAGTTTCCAATGAGAAATAAAACAGCATGTGCTGTAAATAAATTTAACTCATCTATAACATAACAACATTAAGTAGAAAAAGACCAATGACAAATAAGATAAAACTAACAATTTAAATGTCTTTTAGAAATCTGTCTACTCAAGTAGGGCTACAGTTTAGTTCACTTAACCACCAGTCACAACCAATTAAAACCGAAAAAAAAAAAAAAAAATCTAAAAACGTATATATTGCATTTAAATCCAATTGGATTAAAAACTGTTTGAATGGCCTTTGGTTGTCCTAACATAATTGTCCTGAAAACTAACATTTTGAATGATAAGTGGTCATCCATTGAAATGTCCGGTGATTGTCGGGTTATACCCGTTATACTTTTTGTTGTATTTATGTAGCCTAGTAGATTAGATTGCATGCCAGGAAGAGGCTTATGCTATGTATTAACATTTTTTGATCACATGAAACGTGAAACGTTCCATTTCTTGCTGAAAATGTCAGCTGGTTATATCAACATATGTCAAATTAAGTTAGCCTACGCAATATCAACTTATTTTTATAAGTTATAAACATTCATTTGAAATAACTTAAAGCATATGTATAGTAGATTTGCTTAAATAGCATTTAAACAAAGGAACTGCAAGGGTAGGAATTAAACCCCCACACGCTGGTGAAAACTGGAAAAAACGGTTTTCTTTTGATTCCCTGAGAGGAGATTGATTAGCAATGGGGGTTGGCAAAGAATTGGCAGACCTGGGGGGTGGGTGGTTTGTAATTTCTTGACTCGGTAGCAGCTAAAACAAGCAGCTAAAACAAAGACTGTGCAATTAATTACATTTTGGATTTAACTTCCTTCGTGTCGTTTTATTTATACACTGTTAAAAATATTTTTTTGAATTTGTAAGTAAAGTTAGCATTAAATATGTTTTACAAACAATTGGTTTACAAACTCTTGGAGGTTTGTTACCATCATTCAGAAGAGTGGTGCTTGTGTTTAGACTTGTGTTTTACATGATTAAATCAGGAAGATTACATTGGTTTCTTTTCAGTGTAGGACAGTTTGTCAACAAAATGCAAAAATATAGTATATTTATAAACATCGCTAAAACAAAGAGTGAATAAGAATTAAAAAAGTAATAAAGTTGAAGCTGCTGATAATTTTGTTTAAATTATTTTCTGAGTGAAAATTGTTTCCTAGCTTTTTTAAAAGTAAATCCTACTCCATTTTTTTCAGTGTAGGTTTCTCATTTTTATCAGCTTTCTTTTGCTTTTCAAAGGGCCGTCTACCTTTGCTACCGCGGTCTCACTCGCTGTAAACACGGGTTTTGTTTCAGATGCGTTTAGTGCGCTTGCCATATTAAAAGCATTTTATGTGTAATTTAACCTATAAATTAAACTCATTGCGTTTATATTTTGGGCGCATCTGTTTGCCCTTACATGATTTACTAATAAATGTATATTTTTATTGAATTGTCTTAATGGATTAAGCATACAGATTTTTTCACGTTAGTCCTAGAATGTCCCAGGGGACTTGATGTCTTGCCAACAGTTTGACAATTTGTTAAATGTTCACAAAATCCATATAAAGGGTGATTAACAGTTGACTTCTGAAATTAAATAAAAATGACAAGATAAGAGGTTTCTGCCCGACAGCTACAATATGTTATTAAAAAAATAAATTACATCATTATGGAGAAATGAGTGCTTGCAGAATATGTAACTGTACTCTTTTTTTTTTTTTTTTTGACAAACGCTTACTAGCACATTATATACTTATATAGCCTACAGGATAATGAGCGTTTACGTAATATAGCTACACTCAAGCGCACGACCGCACACATAAAGCTTGCCACAAAGAAACCGGTAAAAGTACTGATTATGAATGCGTCTAAATGTGTCTAAATACGCTGTGAATGTGAATTTGCATTATACGCTGAGTTTTGGTTCATTTATGAGACGAACTCGCCGGCGCCTCCATGTCGTGGTTATCTATTGTCTGCTACTTACTTATTTACTAAATCCAGGCAATTGGTTCATGAAACATTGATTCAAGTTAACCTGTTAAGCTTCACCAGTGCGTGGGCGCACTGAAGCGTTTTTTTATTTATATAGTTCAAAGTTACTATCAGATTTAATGTATGACAAACTATACATCATTAAAAAGATATAATACTCAAGTTTCAGTATTTGACCACTATTGTATTCTGAGAAACTTATAGTGACAGTTATGTCTTAATTTGTGTCAGGAGTTATGAAATGAAAAAATGAGTCGATACCTTTAATATGAATTATGCGCGTCAGCCGCTTTCATTCATAAAAAACTCCCGTGCTGTCGTCATGACAGCGATACACAAAACAACGTCCTTCACGGCTTTAGCTCAAAAATGTGCAGATTTGGAGAAATATTGATATATTCTCATAGATTCACGTCATATTTCTAAAGACAGGAATAATATTTATTGAATTTATACCCAAATGTGTCGATGTAATCATTGTGAGCGCTTCTTACCGAGATGTGCAGTGTTTTCAATTCATACCAATAGCCTGAGGGCGCTATATGCACAAAAAATAATCCATATATGGAACATGAAGAAGAGCCATAATCATGTGACATTCCAGGACGTCACATGATTATGGCTCTTCTTCATGTTCCATATATGGAACATGAAGAAGAGCCATAATCATGTGACATTCCAGGACGTCACTGCTACACACAAAGCTACAGAGATCCCGCTGTAATATGCAGATAAAAGATGTTTTGAAGACAATAAACATGTTTGCTATGATATTTGATTTGCCTGTGTTCTTCAAGCCATGCCAGGTATTTTCATAATAATAGATTATATTTATAATGTAATGCTAATCGATATAGACTTTATCATCGTGCATAAAACTATAAATAATGTTTTCTGTCTGATTTTTTTTTTATCTGAAGCCAAATTAGATCACAGAAGATTATTTAAAACACTCGATTGCGTTATGAAGTAAGTTTGGAGCACAAACATGGTTTTAATCTCATAAATGGTTGTGTATTGATGGTGTGCTAAGCTAACATGCTAGCTAGCCCAGGTGCACCTGCCACCAGGGGTTATTCTTTTATGAATTTTGTTCTAAATAAGAATGCTTACTGATATGTTTTAGTGCATTTGACCACTATTTAGTGCACTTCAAATGTGAAGTGAGAACTTTGATAAAAGAAATTAGGGATTGAAACCCTATGAATAGCCTGTGAATAGCCAGTCGTTAGTAACTATAATGCAGACAAAAGAAATGCATATTTAGAGCCATAACCAGTCTGGAGAGGTGTGAATGTGTGCAGGGGGAGACTGAGACTGAATGGGGCTCGTTTGCACCACAAAACAATAGAGACAAAAGACTGAATGGATGCTTAGACGATGACTAAACATCAGTAGCATTTTTAGAGTAGCCTAATCAAAATAAAGTCATGACATGATCTTGAAAAACATTTAACTAAATACAGAGTTTTAGACTTATTATCTTCATATTTTAAATATAACATGGTCAGACATGTGGCTTTAGCTGTAGTGCATTTCTAGATTGCTCCAGTGCCAACTTCAATTTTATTTTCATTAATATGTTTCATAAAAAAAAAATTCTAATAACTTTACAAAACTTTGAAGCTATTTAAAAAAAAAAAATCATTATGACAATAATCAATTCTACATTTACAATAAACTACCAGGTGTCAGCTTTCAAATGAGATCATACTTGTGCTTTTAGTGCAAAGGGTTCATGAACTGTATCTGTTTCAGTTTGGGTATGTCATTTCTGGGGATTTTTCAAAAGTGGGGTTGCAGCTTAACAGGTTAAGATATAATTAATACAAAACGAAATTCAATTTAAAGAAAGGCAGCTGTTCTGTTTGAGGTCTCTGTGAAAGTTTTAAAGCAGTCTTTTAGTGCCGCTTTCAGAGCGCTCGTCCGTAACCGAGAACTGACACGTTGTTTTTTCCCTCATAAATGCGAACGTGGAATGCGTAAAATTAATATTATAATGTTTTTTGTTGGGTCAGACAATGATTACCAAATTTCTCTCTCATATTGCTCCTCATAACCACTGAAAACGGTCAAAAAAATTGAACCAAAAGTCTAATTAATACGGACGGAAGTTAAAAGTGGTGGGTACAAAATGACTCATGAGAAATCTGGTGGGTACGTGTACTAAATGTAAAATTAGATAAACTAGTTAATGATATTGCGCAAATGCTCTCGGTCGCTTCAAAGGTCTTTGCGAATTATTGTGTTTTAAGACTCAGTTATCATACATCACGTCTCTTCTACTGTAAGTACACAAAAAAAAATAAGACAAATGATGCACGTTTGAGTCGGATTTTTATGAAGAATATGTGACTGTTTATGTAACTGGCAAAAGAAAACTTCGCCAAACAAACGTTTGCCAAAGAATACATGTAAGAATACATGTGTATGACATCAAAGTAGGCCTACTGCCAAAGCACAGAGAATCCCTGTCACGTTACTTCAATATCATACTACTTTTGCGAACTAGCTCAGCATGAAGTCGAGCACACATACAGTATTGTCGTCAGTATGGCCTACATGAAACACGACTGCCATCTACAGGTTTTAGTATTTCCTGCGTCCAACACCTAATCCCCCTTCTGCACGATCCCGCAGAATTTCGGAAGTGCTCACGGCATTCTTCTCTCTGAGACGCGCATTTTTAAAGGCCACATCTGTATAATAGGTAAACGTATGACTGCAACTATACATTGCAATCATTTTGTAATGGTTAAAATATTAATTTAAGAGCTCAGTGTTGAGACCTTTTACCGGAATTTGATTGAGAGGCGACCTGACCAATCAATAATGCAGATATCCGCCATTTTTGTCCAACAAACAAACCAAACCAGGTAGTAGATTAAAGTCTAGTGGACTTGAACTTGAAAAATGGTGTGTATTGATTTATTTTTGTAGTTTTGATGTTCATTCATGTTTAGAAGAGATCACTAAGAGATAATCAGTTCACGTGCTGCTTAAACCGAGGCGCTACACATTAAAGTGTCAGTCATGTTTGAAATTACTGAGACTTTATTTCACACCAAAAGTAACCTGCTCTATATTTTCTGTTGCCGCATTTGTCAGTGTCCTCTTTGCTCTGCAATATATTTTTTACTGTGTGAGAACATGATGTGTGGCGTGAGTGTGGAATGGCTTGTCGGACGTAGCAACAGTAACTAAGAGGGGCGGGTCTTTGTTAAAGGTTAATTTCAAATTATTTAAATCTTTGTGGACCCGGCCGGACTCGTCTCAGACGTTAAGGACTCAGACACAATGTATCGTTTCAGCATTGATATCGCGATGTGTGCATCCGCGATTGTCATGGATTGATGGATAGTCGTGGATTATTTGCTAAATTTAACCATCAAAGAGTGAAAGTTTATAATGTGCACGTTTTTAAGTCGAGTCAGGCATCAAGCGCAAGAGGACTTGCGTGCCATTTTCTTTGCGCACACACAAAGCCACGTAGACAGCAAATGAACACTGAATTCAGTTCCCTTTCTCTTTATTTCAAGCTTAAACGGACACGTGCACGTAAAATTAAGTTAAAATGTCCGTCTCGGGGAGTATCCTCATAAACACAGGCGGTTGTGTGCTGTAAACGATTGAGAAAGAAAACAGATGTGTGTCATTTATATTAGGTATAGGCATTCATCCTAAAGGGACAGCAGCTTAATGTACCCGCAGCTGTTTGTGATACCAATGGTGATCAAACAACAAAAAAGAGAAAGAGAAAATTACTTTTGTAGCTTTAACAAAGATTAATGTAATTAATTACCGTAATTAATACAATTTGTTAAATTTCATTTATACATTGAAGACTGTTATTTTTACATTTGATTATTCAATTTCTGTACCTGAATACTGTTAGATTTACCTGAAAAACAAAGCACTGCTCATTTCAATTGTATCTGTCTTCTATTGTATTTTTCTATGCTCATAAATTATTATTTTCTATGCAGATTCACTTCCCTACAAAATCACCCCAATTATTCTAGACTGATTAATTCTATTCAAATAGAGCTATTCAAATCAACTGGTGAAATTGTTTATTTATATATTGCAATTTATTGGAGAAAAACTAAATATCGCGATGTAAGTTTTTTCCAATATCGTGCAGCCCTAATTCATACTATATATATCATACATTTTTAACGGTCGTGAAGGATGTTCTAATTCAAATGTAGTGACTAGGCTACTCGACAGTATGCAACTGCGGACGCACCATGAGCGTTGGATAAACAGTTACAGTATTTCAGCGTTTAATGGGAAACATTTTAAATGGCAACAGAAAACTCGCCAATTGGAGTGAAGAAGACCTTTTCATTATTAACTTTACTGTCTAAAAAGTCCATATAGAGAAAACAAAAACTTGATAGTCCTTGGCAATATAATATGAGGATGCGCAATGCAAGAGCCTTCATGTAAACAGGTTGCATGCAGGGTTCGTCCAATCAACGAATCTAACACCGCAAATGTGCAAATACGAACGTTAACTGAGGGTTTAGGAGTGTACAGCAAGAAACATCAGTTTATAAATACCCAGGATTAATTGTGAACCCCGGGTAAATTATGATCAATGTAAAGGTTTACAATGACCTAGTGTTAGCCTAACTATTATTATAAGTGAGAAAAGCCTTCTTGTATGTCAATAATTAGTTATAAAACAGATAGTTCTGGACCTTGATTCTGAATGGTTGAGCCGTGTTATAAGCCGTAGTAAATTACTCTACAAGGACTCAAGCCATCCAAGTCACATAACATTTTCAGTGTTCTTATCACGGTTACAGTACCATAGCATTAAGGCCTGGACTAGTAGGCTCAGAGACAGTTTCAGCTCAATCCTGTTCCTGGAGTACCCACAGCACTGCACATTTTCAAATTCAACTCATCAGCTCGTTAGTAAAGACTCCAAGACCTCTAATATGTGTGTTAGATAAGAGACATTAAAAATGTACAGTGCTGAGATTGAAAACCACTGACCTAAATCAAGATATTTCTTATTTTAATTCATCCTCACCGCAACTAGATATATGAGGTTGCCTAATTTTAAAAGTGTGATTTCTAGACCAGGAAAATGAATATATTTTTCTAAAAATGCTTAATCCTTATCAAGCAAATTATGAACAATGGAAAAGTCATGTAAATTCATTGGTTGAAAAGATATTCAGCTTTTAAAACTTCAGAAATGTAATTACTTGGATTTCAATTATAATTACAAATTAAAATAATTATTTTAAATATTTTAATCTGTAGACACTTCAAATTTATGTAAATGAAAAAGCCATTACTGCGCATTTAGCTAAACTATTAGCCTACATGATGGGTATTATGATCATATTTCAAATCAGTTGATATTATGTTCATATTTTCACACTCACAGAGCTTTTCTGCAGTTCCTCAGAGCAGGTAACAGTCTCCTTCGACCCTCTTGTGATGATTTGTTTTTTTTAAGGTCAAACTCATCCATCACCTTTTCTGACATCAAGATCATGTTTGCCAAAGTTGAACATTGCGCAAGAGAAAGGTTTTGGTTACTTGTTCCAGATTGTAAAAATGCCTGCATTTCTTCAACAAGAGAACTATCCTTCATCTCAATCAAGCAGTGACACAGATTCATCCATCTTTCAGGGCTGACAATGTCTTTTGGACTTTCTGTGTTTTCATGTTTTTTAAGGTTGTGGATTATTTTCTTGATGCTATTTGGGTTGTTCTCTGTTTGAATCAGCAGATCCTGTAAGAGTCTCTGATTGGACTCCAGTGAGATGCCATGAAGGAATCGAAGGAAAAGATCCAGGTGTCCATTTTTACTCTTCAAGGCTTTATTCATTGCTGCCTTCAGAAACACATCCAGAGAAGCATTCTTAAGAGTTTTGGACTTTCCTGTCATGAACATTTTCATAACTTCACTGTTCTTGTGTAAATAGCAGAGAAACACATACAGAGCTGCAAAAAACTCCTGAAAGCTGAGATGTACAAAGCTGTAAACCTTCCTGTGATAAATCACAGATTCCTCCCTAAAGATCTCAGTGCAAATCCCAGAATACACTGAGGCGTCTGTGACGTCTATGCCGCTCTCAATCAGGTCCTCCTCATAGAACATCACATTGCCCTTCATCAGCTGATTGAAAGCCAGTTCAGCAAGTTTCACAATCACTTCTCTGTTGGACTGCAGGAGTTTCTCTGGATCTCTCTCTTCATACTTCAGGTTCCTCATATGTGTTTGAATGAGGAGGAAGTGTATGTACATTTCAGTCAGAGTTTGAGGGATTTCTGCACTGAGGTCTTGTTTCAGGATGTTTTGAAGCACAGTGGCTGAGATCCAGCAGAAGACGGGTATGTGACACATGATGTGGAGGCTTCTTGCTCTTCTGATGTGTGAGATGATTCTGCTGGCTTGATGCTCATCACTGATTCTCTTCCTGAAATATTCCTCCTTCTGAGGGTCATTGAATCCCTGAATTTCTGTCACACGGTTGATGTATTTGGAGGGGATCTGATTGGCTGCTGCTGGTCTGGTGGTGATCCAGATGAGAGCAGAGGGAAGCAGATCTCCTTTCATGAGGTTTGACATCAACACACCCACTGATGAAGACTCAGTCACATCAGAAACTTTCTCACTGTCTGAAAACATCAGTGTAATTCTGCTTTCATCCAGACCATCAAAGATCAACACAACTGTACATTCATCATAAATCTTTGAGTCCAGATCTTGAAGTTCAGGGTGAAAGTCCAGCAGAAGTCTGTGAAGACTGTACTGATGATCTTTAATCAAGTTCAGCTCTCTAAATGGAAGCACAAACATGAAATCTACATCCTGATTGGCTTTTCCCTCGGCCCAGTCCAGAATGAACTTCTGCACAGAGACGGTTTTTCCAATTCCAGCGATGCCTTTAGTAAGAACAGTCTTGATTTTGTCCTCCTTCTCTCTTCTCTTCTCCTCATATCCTAGTTCAGGTGAAGGATCAAAGATGTCATTGCAGTTGATTGGAGTGTCTTGGAGGGTCTTGTAACTTTTCTCCATCTGTTGCACCTCATGTTCTTCATTCACTCCTTCACTCTCTCCCTCTATGATGTACAGCTGTGTGTAAATCCTGTTCAGGAGGGTCTGATTCTCTTGTAGTTTGATTCCCTCAAATAAGCTCTCATACTTGTTCTTCATGCTGGTTTTGTGCTGGTCTTTGACTCTCTGCAGATCATCATGCACTGGCTGGTGAGAGTCGAGCTGCAGGGCTGCTTCTGTGTCATGATGACTGATGTGTTTCTGACAGGAGGAGGATGTGCTGGTCTGACAGGACACATCTCTGATCTGGTCAGCTCTCACACCACTGAAAACACATTAAGATGAACAGAAACACAAAAACCTCTGTTAAAATAAATATAAAATCATACCACATGTAGAAACTGTCTTCCTAATATCACACATGGAGATCCTCAGAGTTCTCATACAGATTTTATTTACCCATGTTGCCAACAAACTGTTAATTAATAATGCACATCAGGCATTTGGGGGCAGATAATGACCTGCATATTAAAAGTAATGAGACATCAATATTTCAGTAGTCAAAATATTCAAATAAAAGAGAAAGGCGGTGAAAATTCATTACTAGATTTAACAGAAAACATTATTTTAAAATATCACAGAAACACTGACATGAAGAAAAAGCAGTGTTCATGTGAAATGATTACATGTAATTGATTTACTTGTAAATGGCGACGGATGATACTTAAATCAACAGTTATTCTGAAGAATATGTAAAGTTTGATGTTGAAGCTAAAGGCAAAAATAATTAACATGATAATCAACAGCTGGCTTACTTTTCCATTTATTGACATGACATGGTTTGATTCAGATGGGAAATATTCATATTAAGTTAAGTTGCGTCTCCAACTTAGAGATAATCACCATATTTATAATGAAACCATTATATTTAAAAAAAAAATTATTATATTAATCATATAATAAAATATCACAATTATTGTTACTATTGTAAAGCAAATATAATTTTTTATGAGATGTCCTTCAAAGCTTTCAGAATCTTCATTATGCTGTTTTGTGCATATATGATACATCTTCTGTTAAGCTGCTTTTGTGATGGGAGTGAATTATTGATGAATGCATTTTTTATACACATAAATGTTATATGACTGACTCATCGATCAAATGACTTTTGTACTATGCTCATTTCCTAACACCTGTGCATAGACTAATCAGTGACCTAGTGTCATAGGCTGGTTAAGAAAAAGGTGGAGACTGTGGTCCTTTAAGACCGCGTGCTTGAGAGACTGAGGGTGTGCGTCGTCTGGACTGCGTCATTTACGTGCAAGGACATCCGGTTGAGTGTTTCGAACAGGTGCTGGCGTCTGAGAAGAAACGCTGAACAGTGATTAACCAAACGTTTTCCGGCTGTGCGGGAACGAGTGAGTCAGCGATCGTTTGGAGACGGCAACAGTGGGCGGTGAGCACGACGGCGACGCAGAGCAATCATAGGCGCGGCTGTTGGAGACGAGTGGGTCAGCGTGTACAGAGTCGAGTGTATCAGCGGTTGCTGTTTGGAGGAGTGAATCAACGAGTGCTGGTCGAAGACGAGTGAGACCGCGGTTGGTGAGACGGCGACGGAGGATTTCACAACGCTGGAAATTAACTAGACTGGGTAGTGGGAACTGCTACCCAGTCATATTGTGAGTACAACCCCAGTTGAAGATCGTCTGATGAATATTGTGTTGATCATTTTGCATCTAATTCAGAATAGAGACAATTCATAATAGAGATAATCCATAATAAGAGACTAAGAACTAATTTCCAGTATAACTTACTATCCATAGCTCTTGTTTTCCTTTTGCTGTGGTGTGATTTATTTGGGTTGCAGTGTGTATTACATGGTGTGGGGATTTGCGTGCACCAGTGGGAGTGTAGTTAGCTTTTTCTTGCATTGGACTGGAGATACTGGTAGTTGTTTCTTATTTCTTTCTAGTACACTATAATCTCTGGATCTGTGGAGAACTACATGCTGAGACCAACCCAGGACATTTGTTCATTCACCAGAAGGACATCATACCAGACTGTGCTGAGGACTGCATTCCTTTTGATAACTGTTTTTAATATTGAGATCATTTTATAGTCTAATAAAGTATTTTTGTAATTCAATCTATCTGTTGAGAGTCAATACTGTCCAGCCCTCAGTGAATGATTAACTTGGGTCCTGGGTTCCATTAAAACAACCTAGGTGGCGTAGTCGGCTACTTGTATTTGATCGGGGTTAATATAGTATTGCTGATTTTATTGTAAAAAGCCCCTTTAAATTATCCTCATTTTGCTGCGCTACAGCGCGCCACATCTGGCGTAAGTCGGCAGGATTATTTGTTGAACCTGTGTGAGGGACTGAGGACGTTTTGACACTCATGTGGTAGATTGAACTAGGGTGTTGCAAAAATGTTAATGCCAGTTTTCCCTGGAGCTCCCTGGGTTCCCAAATTTAGTGGGATGGGTGGTGATTTGAGTTATGGGGATTGGAAGGAGCAAATGCAAGGACTTTTAGAGGCTCAAGAAATGAATGAACCAAAAAAAGTCAAGATTTTATTAGGTGCTTTGGGTGGGAATGCAAAACGAGAGATAAGTGTTTTAGCAGAGGAAGAACGTGATAAGTTGATTAAGATTTTTGACCAATTAGATGCTCTGTATGTTGGAGAAACCCCTTTGCCTGTTCTCCGGTCACAATTTTTTAGCTGCAGGCAGAAGTCAGATGAGTCTTTTAAAGCTTTTGTTTTACGGTTGCGAGAACTCTTTCGTAGGTTACAGCGGCGCAGCCCAGAGGGAACCCTGGTGGAAGATCAGCTGAAGGAACAGCTATTGATGGGGATGGAGGATGGGCCGATGCAGAGAGCCTTGAAGACGTATGCCCGCCATCACGCAGAAGGGACCTTTGCTGAACTGCATCAAGAGGCGTTATTGCTGGAGGTGGAGTATGGGCACGGAAGGTATGAGACTGCATGTGCTGCCATAAGTCAGCGTGATACACCGAATCCACGCCCATATAGACCTGACTGGAAAGCTGAGTTAAAACGTGAGATCTTGGAGGAAGTCAAGGGCCAGATTAAAGAGTTGACTCAGGAAGTGGTGAGAGAGTTGAGAAATTCTAACTGTGCAGCCCCTGTAAATCCTGCATCCTCGCAACAGCCAGCTTTTCCTCTGCCTAGGGGGTGGGAGTCTCAGTCGATGAACCGCTGGGACCCTGATGGTAGACCCATTTGTCGACGCTGCCAACAACCAGGTTATATGGCCCGTCATTGTAGAGAAAACAGAGAGCCCAGACAAGCTTTAAACGAGAATGCCCTGTTGTAGAGGTCCAGACGACAGGGTTACGTGCTCCAACCGATAATCAAGGGACCCACTCCTTTATTGATAACCACTCCTTTATTGCTGATTGCCCTATAGTGGATGTTGTGATTCAGAATGTTCCATGTAAAGGACTGCTAGACACAGGGTCGCAGGTAACTTTAATGCGACAGAGTATGCTAGAAGAGACTTTTCCTAGCTATAGATTGGGTGATGCCCCTCTGTTGACACTGAGAGCTGCAAATGGCCTAGAAATCCCTTATGTGGGGTATGCATTATTGGACTTTGAAGTAGCAGGCATCCAACTTCAGGGAAGGGGCGTTGTGATCGTGAAGGATGAATTTTCCACTAATCCCTTAATTATTGGAATGAATGTTATCTCCTCATGTTGGAATGCTCTTTTCCAGGGCTCTTCTAAGTCTTTGTCATTTCAGAACCCTACAGAACAGCAGGTGTGGAAACGGGCCATGGCAACATGTCAACGCATTGCTGCTTGGACTACAGATGATGGGTTCCTGGGCTATGTGTGGCCAGCCAGTCGTCGCAGGAGATGGATTCCACCCCAGAGCGAGGTCATTGTGTGGGGCCGTGTTCGAATGGGCAGACAGAACCGCAGTTACTGTGGATTGGTGGAACCCCTGCTAGAGCCGGACGGCTTGGCCGCCGCCCGGACTGTGGCTATCGTTAAGGATGGTAGGATCCCTATCAGACTGTGTAATTTGCAGCCTT
The DNA here is from genome assembly GCF_951802725.1 of Rutilus rutilus. NCBI lineage: Eukaryota > Metazoa > Chordata > Actinopteri > Cypriniformes > Leuciscidae > Rutilus > Rutilus rutilus. The sequence goes on from NC_140209.1 coordinate 68,731,317, forward strand.
ATAAAGTGTCTGTAGGCCGGTATCAGAAGCTTGGTCGGCTGTATGAAACATCAGGCGTGGACATCTATGGCCAAAGAGATCTTGATTTGACTCTGAGTACAGATGGGGTCGTCGATATTCGTGTGGTGGAAGCTGGAAGCCCTGAAGAGGAGGTAACTGTTGATGGGGTGAGTCCATTGATGCTTGGATCCGATTTAACTGACCAACAACGTCAAGTTTTTGATGTACTTATGAAAAAGTGGAGTGGAGTGTTTTCAAAGAATGAGGACGATCTGGGGTTTCATGAGACGGTCCAGCATAGGATTTACACCGGCACTGCACCTCCTGTCTGAGAAAAGTTCCGCCCCCTACCCCCAATGATGTATAAGGAGATGAAACTGCTGCTGGCAGGTATGCTGGAAAGAGGAGTAATTTCTGAGAGTAAAAGTCCATGGGCAGCCCCAATAGTCATGGTCAAGAAGAAAGATGGAAGTTGGGGCTTCTGTGTCGACTACAGAAAGTTGAATGCCATTACCCATAAGGATGCATTCCCTCTTCCCCGGATAGAAGAAACATTGACCACCTTAACTCAAGCTGAATGGTTTAGTACACTTGATTTAGCAAGCGGCTATTGGCAAGTGGGGGTGCATGTGGATGATCGCCCAAAGACTGCGTTCACAACTCCTCTGGGCCTATTTGAATTCCAACGTATGCCTTTTGGTCTGTGCAATGGACCAGCTACATTCCAGCGATTAATGCAGCACTGTTTGAGTGACTATATTGTGGACTTTCTGTTGGTCTATTTAGACGATGTCATTGTATATTCCATAGATTTTGACACCCATCTTCATCATTTGGAGCGAGTATTCCAGCGGCTGGCACAGTATGGACTGAAGTTGAGGCTGGACAAGTGTCAGTTCCTTCAGCAGCAAGTGAAATTCCTGGGGCATGTAGTGGACAAGACCGGCATCAGCCCAGATCCTGGTAAAACAGTGGCAGTACAAGAGTGGCCTGTTCCAACCACAATTCGAGAGGTGAGAGCATTCTTGGGCCTAGCTGGCTATTATAGACGGTTTATCGCTAATTTCGCTCGGCTGGCACAGCCTTTAAATGCCCTTTTAGTAGGAGTTCCAGTCAACAAGAAGTCAAATAATCATAGGATTGAGTGGACTGCGGAGTGTCAAGCTGCATTTGAAAATCTAAAGATCTATCTCACTCAGGCTCCTATTCTAGCATTTGCTGATTTTTCCCTGCCGTTCGTTCTTTATACTGATGCTAGCCACCAGGGACTGGGAGCAGTGTTATCGCAGGTCCAAGATGGGCAAGAACGTGTGATCGCCTACGCAAGTCGCAGCCTCCACCCTGCGGAACGGAATGATGCTAATTATAGCTCTTTTAAGTTGGAGTTGCTAGCTCTAAAATGGGCTATGACAGAGAAATTTAAGGACTATCTGACTGGAGCTAAATGTACTGTTACAGATAATAATCCGGTGGTCCACCTACAGACAGCGAGACTGGGAGCGGTGGAACAGCGCTGGGCAGCCCAACTGGCTAACTTTGACTTCACAGTGAAATATCGAGCTGGGCATGAAAATGCTAACGCTGATAGTCTGTCCAGGTTTCCAGTGGATCGAATGGCTCCTATGGAGGTTCGACGAGTTGAGGCAACAGAAGATGCCTGTGAGCCAGTCATTGACCTCCCAGATGTTGAGGAGTGGCGGAAGAGCCAAGGTGAAGACGAGGAACTTCAGCAGGTATGGAAGTATGTGGAGTCAAGTAGTACACCCTCGACCATGGAGCGAGCCAATATGTCTCTGACGGTGAAACAACTCCTTCGACATAGTGTTAAGCTTGTGATTCAAGATGGTGTTTTGTATAATAAAATGATTGACCCCAGTACCCATGAGTTGCACCTACAGATTATCTGTCCGGCCTCTAGACGGGGGGAAGTATGGCGAAGATACCATGATGCGTCTGCACATGCAGGGGTTGCACGGACACTTTCAAGGATCAGGCACCATTTTTTCTGGCCAAAGATGGAGGAGACTATCAAAGGGTACCATCTGGGTTGTGTCGCTTGTGGCCTACAGAAAGGTAAGAATGAGAAGGCCCCCCTTAATCCAGTCCTGGTATCGTTCCCCTTAGAAGTAGTGTCATTAGACTTCTTGACATTAGGCCGTCCAGCTGATTTGTGTCAAAATATTCTAGTCATTGTTGATTTGTTTACTCGTTATGCATGGGCTATCCCTACGAGCGATCAAACTGCTAAGTCAACAGTCAGGGCGCTGTGGGAACAGGTCGTCCAGACTTTTGGTTGTCCTTTGAAATTCCATTCTGATATGGGCCCAAATTTTGAATCCGCAATGATGAAAGAGTTTTGCCACTTGTACGGTACAGCTAAGAGCCGAACAACCCCTTACCATCCGGCCGGGAATGGTAGAGTAGAGAGGGTGAATAAGACATTACTGGGAATGCTGCGTACTTTAGAGAGAGACAAGCAGGACAGGTGGCCAGAATTTCTCCCCGAATTGATGCAGGCATATAATAATACCATACATGGGGCTACAGGGTTTACACCTTCGTATTTGATGTTTGGTCGTTCCTTGCGGACACCTGTAGATATGAGCCTTGGAGTAGGAGTAGAACAAACTAGAACGGATTTGACTGGGTGGGTACAAGAGCACCATAAAAAATTGAGTTGGGCTTATGCGTCAGCAAAAAGAGCCATGGATAATACTGCAACACTATCTAAACAGACCTATGATTGTAGGGCCAAAGCTACCCCATTGTTGGCAGGTCAGCGTGTGTGGGTTCGGGACCGAAATAGGCAGGGACGTGGGAAGTTGTGCAGTTGGTGGGACCCTACGCCTTATGTTGTACTAGAGACTTTGGGAATACTGGACTGGTGTATCGGGTGAGACCAGAACAAGGGGGGAAAAGAGAAAAGTTTACATCGCAATGCCCTTAAGCTGTGTTCTGCTGCTGAAGTAAGACATCCGGAACCTATAGTGCCTGAAGAGACTAGGCGACAGTTGGATCCCATGCCTTATAGTATCTGGGTTGCCTCAGAGCCTGATCATGTGAATGAAGAGAACCCAGTTAGACGTTCTGTACGTCCGAATTTAGGGCAACGTCCTGTGCGGCATAAATGATTTTAAGTAATCGCAGGGACTGCTGATATTTTAGTGTGGGGGGATGTGATGGGAGTGAATTATTGATGAATACATTTTTGATACACATAAATGTTATATGACTGACTCATCGATCAAATGACTTTTGTACTATGCTCATTTCCTAACACCTGTGCATAGACTAATCAGTGACCTAGTGTCATAGGCTGGTTAAGAAAAAGGTGGAGACTGTGGTCCTTTAAGACCGCGTGCTTGAGAGACTGAGGGTGTGCGTCGTCTGGACTGCGTCATTTATGTGCAAGGACATCCGGTTGAGTGTTTCGAACAGGTGCTGGCGTCTGAGAAGAAACGCTGAACAGTGATAACCAAACGTTATCCGGCTGTGCGGGAACGAGTGAGTCAGCGATCGTTTGGAGACGGCAACAGTGGGCGGTGAGCACGACGGCGACGCAGAGCAATCATAGGCGCGGCTGTTGGAGACGAGTGGGTCAGCGTGTACAGAGTCGAGTGTATCAGCGGTTGCTGTTTGGAGGAGTGAATCAACGAGTGCTGGTCGGAGACGAGTGAGACCGCGGTTGGTGAGACGGCGACAGAGGATTTCACAACGCTGGAAATTAACTAGACTGGGTAGTGGGAACTGCTACCCAGTCATATTGTGAGTACAACCCCAGTTGAAGATCGTCTGATGAATATTGTGTTGATCATTTTGCATCTAATTCAGAATAGAGACAATTCATAATAGAGATAATCCATAATAAGAGACTAAGAACTAATTTCCAGTATAACTTACTATCCATAGCTCTTGTTTTCCTTTTGCTGTGGTGTGATTTATTTGGGTTGCAGTGTGTATTACATGGTGTGGGGATTTGCGTGCACCAGTGGGAGTGTAGTTAGCTTTTTCTTGCATTGGACTGGAGATACTGGTAGTTGTTTCTTATTTCTTTCTAGTACACTATAATCTCTGGATCTGTGGAGAACTACATGCTGAGACCAACCCAGGACATTTGTTCATTCACCAGAAGGACATCATACCAGACTGTGCTGAGGACTGCATTCTTTTATTGCAGTCAATACTGTCCAGCCCTCAGTGAATGATTAACTTGGGTCCTGGGTTCCATTAAAACAACCTAGGTGGCGTAGTCGGCTACTTGTATTTGATCGGGGTTAATATAGTATTGCTGATTTTATTGTAAAAAGCCCCTTTAAATTGTTCTCATTTTGCTGCGCTACAGCGCGCCACACTTTTAAACAGTTTATATTCTAAAAAGTGCTAAACAAATAAACTGTTGTAACTATTTCGATGGTTCACTTTAGACATTTCACTAACCATGTGAACTACAAGTCATTAGTGTATGAATAGACTGTTTAATATCTGCTAAGACTTTATTTTAATGATCCTCAACAGACATTTTACTGACTATAAGCAACTTTACAATTACATGTCAACTTATTCTACTAACCCGAACCCTAACCTAACAGTCTACTACAGTCTACTAATACTCTAATGAGAGTTAGTTGACATGTAGTTGCGATTTACTTATAGTTAGTAGAACGTCTAAAGGCACTTATTCACTGCATGACACGACTCGGCACAACTCAGCTCTCTTTGTTTTTTGGTTCTGTTTGCTTTTCCCCTGCAGTTTAGCACCGCTTTTAAGTGATCATAGGAGCAAATCCCCTGAAGCAGCCACAAATACGAGATATATTGTATTGATTTTAACCAATAAAAAAATCAATTGCAGTTTTCAGATACGATTATCTTCACCTTTTTATAGTTTATTTGAGGTGAGGCAGTTTCTATGGTGTTATTTTAATGACAAATGTCGAGAGCGCATCCAAGTAATGCGTAGATAGCATTTTCAAGCTGATTTTAGTCAGCCAGTTCTCAAGTTATTTTATTATTTAATAGTTATTTTTGAGTTAAGTGCTAATTGTAAATAGGTATTTAGGCCTATTGAATAATGTTTTTTAGTGAACAATTATGGATCATCAGATATCAGCGAGAGCGCGACTCTCAGAGCGACGACACTCATGGAGAGAATGTGCTTTTGTTTGGTTGGTAACATAGGCGTAACTTGCGGGTGGGACATGTCCTCACCACTTTTTGTGTATGGAGTGTGGGCACCGGCAGAAACATAAATCGGTGCCTATGGGTGGGATTATAGACTGATCATTATAGTTGTGCCGCCACCTCGTCTACTGGTCACGAAACAGACATTTTGTTTTTCAGGTTTGTTTTCAACATTTGTGAGATAATGTTCATTACCACAAAAATGCATTTATACTCTTCACTATTTTCTATAAAAAAAAAAAAAAAAAATTCAATTGTAAAGTGCCTCACCGTAACCTCAATTTTGCTTTTTGCAAAGACCAAGAGTGACGGATCAAGAATAATATTTGCTTTATGCTGAAATATAATTGAATATTTTTGGATTTGGTAGACAGTAATTTGTCTGAGAAGTTTGAGAACCTCTAATGTTGGTTTTTATGAGCGACAACTTCTTATTGGAGCATTTTGCAAATATTTTCCAGTTGGCGTTTCTCCTTTAGTCGAACTGACCTTCCTAGTTCTAAGCTTTAATGTCAGAGGTCATACAGATTTTGTATGCACACTACGAGTTTGACATGTTTTCTTATAGAAGTGAAAATAATATAACTGGGTAAAGTTTCCTAATAAAAAGTTGAGCAGAATGAAACCATTAATGCTGTTCAATAGTTTCTGAGTTTAGTGGGTTTGTTGTTCAATAACAGATCAGTGTTATGAAGAGCTCAATTCAGCTACAGTATAAGCAGCTCAACAAAAGATAGTGTTGTTTTTCAGTCAGTTCAATGTTGACTCAATTCAGTTCAATAACTGTGTCAATGTTCCAGAGATCATCAAATTCAGTTCACCTATAAAGCAGATTGTCAAAGACAATATTGTCATCATCCAGCTCAATTTAGTTCAAGCTTTGGTCACTGCAATTAAATCAATAATTCTATCATTTAGGGCTGTGTGATTAATCGCAATTGATTTTTCGATTTCGGCTTCCAACGATTATGAAAACAAGATAAACAATGTGAAACAATTATTGTGCTGCTGCAGCATTCGTCCAGTGCACCTTCCTTTCCTTCACAGCGGTGCGCTTTCATTACCCAAGTCAAACTTAACATCCAAATCAGCCAAAAATAGTCTACACACAAATATCTCAAAACGGCATTTATGCAAGTATCCTTGTAAAGAGTCGGTTATGTCTTAGGGGCTGTTTACACGACACAGTTTTCAACTAAAACCGTAAAACTTTTTATGCCTTTTGGCCATTCATTTACACGACAACAGCGTTTTGGGTGGCTAAGAACGCAAACTTTTGAAAACAGGTTTCAAAGTGCACGTTTTTGAAAACTTTCTCCATGTAAAAAACAAAAACGCAAATCTCTGTGAAAGTGGATGTGTGGCATGAGAGTGTGTGAAAAGTGTCAATTGAGTGAGTCTCACGACGAATGGGTGAGAGTTGGCAGCCCTGTATTACTTGATCAATCTATAGTGTTACATCGCCATCTAATGGTCTGGCAGCAGAATACAGCGTTTTTAGTCGTTCTCGCGGATCCGTGTGAATGGCGATCGTTTTGACAATGATGTCATCAATTCGCGGAAAACTCAAAGGAAAAACTTCTCTGCTTTAAGCTCATCGTTTTCATGTGCACGTACCCTTAAGTGAATGTAAACACTGAGAAAGAGCGCGTGTGTAACAGTATATTGTGACAGCAGCCTGATAAATCTGCTAAATCCAACAACAAAAGACAAAGATAAAGTCACTCACTGCTCTTGAATTAATAAACTCTAGTTTTAAAAAGTATTAGTCTATATTTGATGTACACAGCAGTGTTATTTTACATTTGATTACTTTATTCAGTTTCTGTTGTAAGCTTTTACTTATCTGAATACCACAGTTAGCACATCTTCCTGTAAAACCTAAAGCAGTGTTTTTTAATTTGTATTTTTGTTCTGTTGTATTTTTTTGTCAGTTTTGTTTATAATTTAGTTTCCCTCCAGGCTAATTCTTGGAATTGATTATTGTTAAATTTGTGAAAAATCACAAAACAGAATAAACCGACATGTGGTTTAATTATAGTTTATGGGCTCTCACGTACGTACCGCTCTCATTCGAATCGAAACGTTTCCATTATCGCGATGTAACATTTGGTTACTAACCTATCATTTATTTTGTAAACAAGGCTTTGTCCTTCACTCGTGTCCTGATATCCAGGTAAAACAGCGTTCACCGGCACAAAAATGTGTTTTGTTTTACCTCTGCTGATGGTACTCAGTTATCACACTGACCGACACAGCCCTTAATAAAAGTGGATCATTTTGAACATTAATTTATTATTCAAAGTAAAGGCAGATAAATATCGAACATTTAATTTACATATTTTTAATTAAATGAATGTTCTAGAACTTCAGTGCCGCCCCCAGTCTGAGAACCACTGACTTACAAAAATTAACCTTACATTAGTTTTTGCTGAAGTATTGATAATAGTGAAATTTCACTGACATTTAAAATTCTCATATCATGAAATAAGACTTTGATCACATCACCGTAATTCGTAATTCATAATCATGATTTCAATATTGAGCAAAATAATCGTGATTATGATTTTTGCCATAATCAAGCAGCCCTAATAATACAATTAGAAACATTCTATAAACCCTCTGCACACAAAAGTATAATTTCTAAATTACAATTACAAACAGAGCATTAAATTATGTAGGCCTATAAAGTAAAATAGTGTAAACGTAATTTTATTACGATTAGAATTAGTCAATTCATTTTCATAAGCTGACTTTCAATGTTGTTGCTTTTTGTCAGTTATATATTTTCATATATGATGTAAGAATCATAACTACAATTTGTTTGAGTCGTCGATGTTTATTTCATATTTTGAGGAGTTACTTTAGAATATTTTAACTGGAACGGACCACTAGTGGAAACTTATTCATTTTATTTACATTTAATGCAAGTTCAGTGTCAAACTTTATTTATACTTCTGTTGTTTCTTGCTTTCACTTCAGCAATAAAACCCTATGTGTCTTTTATCAAAAGAGGGCAGTGGTCCAAAGCATTCATGAATTAAAACCCTTCAAGTTTTTAAATCAACAAATGGAGTTTGAATGTCACCTAGCGGCCATATTGGCTACTGCGCCTAAAGCTCCCAGAGCATATTGATAGTTTGAGACAAATTTGAAAGACAACTTGGTTGGATTTACCACTCTGACTTGCAGTTTTAGGGTGACCAGGCACAGGTTTTAAATTAATAGAAAAGAAAAATACAGTACAGCAATCATTTAAGTTATGGTTATGGATATGTAATTTTCCAGTCTATGTTTAAGAATAGGGTCGCCAGGTAAGAGGCAAATGAGACTAACTAGTTATCTGGATTCCAAGACCATCATCTATAAATATATTCCATTTGGATACATATTTTAGATAGCCTTTTTGCCCTTTATTTTAACAACTATTTGTGCAACCATACACACACTTGTATTTGTCTGTATGTGTGTTATTGCAATATCTCGTCAAGGGCACCAACAGAATCTAGACCGGCCCGAACTTCACGATACTCACACAGAGTCAGAGGTCACAGCAGGTCCATCACTGAACACAGGGGGCGCTTTCATGGAGTTGTTACTCTTCATAGACACGCAGCTGAATCCTGAAGATGGTCCATCACTGAACATAGGGGGCGCTTTCATGGAGTTGTTACTCTTCATAGACACACAGCTGGACACTGGAGATGGTCCTTCACTGAACATAGGGGGCGCTTTCATGGAGTTGTTACTCTTCATAGACACACAGCTGGATACTGGAGATGGTCCTTCACTGAACATAGGGGGCGCTTTCATGGAGTTGTTACTCTTCATAGACACACAGCTGGACACTGGAGATGGTCCTTCACTGAACATAGGGGGCGCTTTCATGGAGTTGTTACTCTTCATAGACACACAGCTGAATCCTGAAGATGGTCCATCACTGAACATAGGGGGCGCTTTCATGGAGTTGTTACTCTTCATAGACACACAGCTGGACACTGGAGATGCTGCTCTCTGAGTGTGAACAGACGCCTCCTCCTCTCTCTCCTCACACACACTCATTTTACAGGTTCGGTTCTCCTCCTCTCTCTCCTCACACACTCATTTTACAGGTACAGTTCTCCTCCTCTCTCTCCTCACACACTCATTTTACAGGTACGGTTCTCCTCCTCATTTTACAGGAAGTTTGCTCCTTCTCTTCCTCCATGATGAGAGACTTTCCAGACCTGTATGTGGACACAGAAAACACAAAACACAACTGAATTTTTACACATTTTATTTAAATGGCATTTAATTCACTATAACTTAATGTCAACAGTCTTTAGTTACTGTAATGTTGGTTATTAGAGCAACATGTGGGCCACACTTTCAAAAACAGCAGCCTAACACTGGATTCACCTTCACTTTAATGACACTGCTGAACTCGCTTTAAGAAAATATGATGCTGTTTTTACGCGTTTGTGTTTATCCTGCGACTACACTTTCTTTCCCCAGTCATCATCACTGAACACACATTACAATATAGATTATTTAAATAATGACATAGTTTACAGTCAACTAAATATTTAAAAATTAAACTAAAATTCTCCTGTTAAATAAAAAAATAAGTGTAAGTTTAACCATTTTCGGCCATTTAATGAGTGTTACAGTAGACTTGAAGTATCACGAAAGTAATTTTCTTTCAACTTTATCATGTGTTTGAGTTTGTCATAAAGTCTGTTTAGGCGCAAATACTCAATTGATATTACAGCTATGAAAAGTTTAACGAACTTACTGTCACATGTGAAGAGATTGCTGATTTTCTATATTCCGAAATGGCGTCTTTACAGTCATCGACTGCTTTCGGTTTCTTTTCTTTTTTTTAAACTTACGGGTTTGGAACGAGGAAATAAATTACAGCAGAGCCACTTGTATTGAGGTGGTCGCAACAGAAATTAATGGTATAAACTACATTTTATTATGCGTGTATGGTTATAACAAAAGACCACAGAACAAAAATCTCTTCTCATCTTTAAGTAAGTGCTTAGAAGAATGGAAAATGTTTTTTTCAACGGATAGAGTAATAATTGGAGGAGATTTTAACCTGGCCCCTGATCTTTGGTTAGACCACCTACCATCAAAAAGACACTGCCACACATTTGATGAAACAATAGTTGAACTGATCACAAAGGCCAATTTAATAGATTATTGGAGAATGAAAAACCCAACCAGAAAACAATTTACCTGGTTTAACTCATCTAATAATGGCCAGTGCTCAAGATTGGATTATTGGTTAATCTCAGACAATTTAATTAATGAGGTAAATAGATGTGAAATTTCAGCATCATCCCTAACTGATCATTGTGTAATATTTTTGACACTTTCTACAGGTGGAAGAGAGAATAACATAAATCCCATATGGAAATTTAATAATACCCTCTTGGAAGATACTGAGTTATGTTATGCAGTTAAACAACTGGTTAAAGAAGTAGGTGAATTGGAAATGTGTTTTCTGAGTAAATGGGAATGGTTCAAGTTCAAAGTTAAGCAGATAGCTATTAAGAGAAGTAAGCAATCATCAACACTTAAAAAGATAAGACAAAGGGACATCATTAGTCACATTAATAGGTTGTGCTGTAAAGATGATTTGACACTGGAAGAGCAGACTGAATTAAACAATTTACAGTCCCATCTTGATAATATATATTTGGAAAAGGCCAAGGGAGCATTTATTCGTTCAAGGGCTTGTTGGATCGAAGAAGGGGAAAAAAAACTCTTCCTATTTTTTTAGTTTGGAAAAACAAAGACAGACAAAGAAAAAAATTCGGAAGTTAAATATCAATGATGTTATTATTGAAAATCAAGAACAAGTAAACGGAAAAAATCTAAGCTTTTTATAGTAATTTGTATAAATCCCTTTTTTCTAAAGAAAATTTGTTGTTTTTTCTTAAATAGGATTCAGGGGTTTAAAAAGACAATGGATGATAACTTTAAACAGTCTATGGAAGATGAGCTAAGAACTGAGGAACTAGACTTGGCAGTTCGACAGATGTCTAAGGGGAAATCACCTGGAATAGATGGGATAACCGTGGAGTTTTTCTTTTTCTTTTGGAGTGATATCAGGGAAATGCTCTATAATGCCTATTTAGATTGTATCTCAAAAGGTAATCTTTCTCCCACTATGAAACAAGGTCTCATCACTCTAATTCCCAAACCCAACAAAGATAATCTGTTATTGGATAATTGGAGACCAATTACCTTGTTATGTAACAATTATAAATTATTGGCACTTGTCTATGCTAATCGTCTGAATGAGGGATTATCACATATTATTGATGAGTGTCAATCAGCTTTCATGAGGGGTAGAAATATACATAATCATACCAGATTGCTTCTTGACATGCTTGATTATCGAGATCTCATTGATACTGATGCCTTATTTTATTTCTCGATTTTTATAAGGCATTTGACACTGTTGAACATAACTTTTTATTTGAAGTCTTAGGTTTTTTAGGTTTTGGGAAAAAAAATTGTAAAATAATTAAAATGTTTTATACTGACATATATAGTTCTGTGTCCCTGAATCCTGGTATGACTCCTAGGTTTGAGGTGCTCCGTGGTATTAGACAAGGGTGCCCGATTTCTCCCAAACTGTTTATTCTAGCCACCCAATCACATATCATGCTCATTAATCACAACCCCGATTTGCATGGGATCTCTATATTTGACAAGGAATTTAAAATTAGTCAATTTGCAGATGACACAGCAATACTTTTAAGGAATAAATTCATGGTTGATGTTGCCCTTGATTCAGTCTCGATTTTCTCTAAAGCGTCAGGATTAACTCTCAATGTTAAAAAATGTGAGCTACTTCCCATTCACTCATCAACGGATTCCATCATCTCTTCAATCGAGGTTAAATCTGAAGTGAAATATCTAGGAATAGTTTTATCTAAAAATGCTATCAGAAGGGAAGACGTTAATTTTTCTGACCGATTAATAAATATGAAGAAATCTTACCAGAGACCTCACTACCTTTGGTAGAGTTACTCTATCTAAAGCAGAAGGTATTTCCAAAGTAATTTATCCGTGTCACTCCCTGTATGTTTCTTCCGGTAATATTAAGAAAGTCAACTCAATTATTTTCCAATTCCTGTGGAAAAATAAAACCCATTATATAAGAAAATCTCAGCTCGTTAAAGAGTATGATATGGGTGGTATCAAAGCCTTGGACTTTGAATCAATGTTTGGGACCTTTAAGATTAACTGGTTGAAAACATATCTATCACAATCAGACTCTATGTGGTTTCATATTCCTAGACATCTATTTAAAAAAGTAGGAGGGCTTGATTTTCTTTTGCAGTGTGATTTTGAGGTGACCAAAATTCCTGTTAAATTATTAAACTTCCACAAACAAATTCTCCAATATTGGAAAATGATATTCACCCACCTTATGGAACAATAGGGTCATTATAATCAATAGGAAATCATTGTTCAGGTATGATTGGTATGAAAATGGTGTTGTGTTTGTGAATGATATTATAGATGATAATGGTAACTTCTTTCAATATAAAGCTTTCTTAGACAAATATAATTTAAACTGTACGAATAGAGAATACAGCAAGATCTGTAAAGCAATAGCCTACCTGTACCATTATTACAGTTAATTCAAAGCACATTGTTATATTCAATAGTAAGACCCTTACCAACTTTACCAAATTTAGTTATTAATGATTGTAGTTTAGTTGACTATAAATGTAATAATAAATATATTAATGATGTTTTTAAATCTAAATTGTTTTTTGATTATGACAGAGGATTGTGTGTACAGGTTCCGAATATGGTTGCATTGTCCATAGAAAAAACACATTTTAAATTCATCAAATGGCCCATTTCCCCAAAAGTCAAAGAGACTCACTTTAAAATAATTTATAAGATATATCCGGTTGCTGATTTTCTTAGAAAAAGATTAAAATTTGTTGTAGACCCTTGTGTTTTTTGTGAGATGGCTGATGAGACTCTGGAACACATGTTCTTCTTTTGCCCCGTGGCCAATAGTTTTTGGTCCGAGTTACATAATTGGCTGTCACTTAAGATTGATAATATCCCTAACCTCACCTTGCCACACATCCTCTTTTATATGGATAATGTAGATTCATCAGTATCAGATTTAGTCAATATGATTATTCTTATGGGTAAATATCATATCCATTGCAGTAAGTGGAGATGTTCTAAATCTAAGCCTTCCTTTGTTTGGTTTATAAATGATTTAAAATTGTTTTTTACCTCACTGAAAAAGATCAAATCTACTAAAAGTGCAAGGAAAATGTGTAGTAGTGACATATCTAGGAAACTACTGTTTTGATTAATCTCCCCTTGTGTGTGTGTGTGTGTGTGTGTGTGTGTGTGTGTGTGTGTGTGTGTGTGTGTGTGTGTGTGTGTGTGTGTGTGTGTGTGTGTGGCTCCAAATGGTAATTTTCTTTTCTTTAGCCTTTTTGCCTGTGACTTGTCTATTTTGAAGTAGCTCCCCCTTGTTTTTTTGTTTTTTGTTGTTTTCTGCTTGGTTAGTACTGTTTGTATATTGACAACATTTGTATATTGGCATGTGTATTCTCTTTCCCCTACGAGAGTTTTGTATGTTGATGTTTTTGTCCAAAAAAAAAAAAAAAAACTTCTATTGAGGTAAATAGTACGGAGCTCCTGGGACCTTTGCAAAAATAAAAAATAGACAGACTTTCGCGTGCTCACGCGTTACAATTTCCGGTTTGCGTTATAGTGTCATTACTACAAATGTGGGAATTGGGATAAGATGATCGTGTGCTTGGAGCATGCCTCCAGAGATGTGTCTTATTATTGGGAGATGAGAGGGTGTCTCTTACCATTGGAGAAAGCAGAACTGCTTACATGGATCACACGAGGAACCTCAACCTATGGCAGTGACGTCAGTGCACGCAGTTCAAAGTTTTATGACAGTCAGTTTCTTGAATATTATACCAGAATATGTCCTTTCTCAGTTGGGAGGTTTGAATTTTCTATTGATGTGTAACTTCAGCATTGAGAAGATCCCTGTTGCTTCACACTGCAGGCTGAAACAACCCAATTCCGATTGTTTTGCCCCTATGCGACCTGTATCTGATCTTTTCATGACAGTCTGAACGACACAGATCCGATCTTTCCAAATGCGACCCAGGCCACTTGGGTATGTGGTCCAAATCCGATACGTATCCGATCTTTTGCAATGCGACTTCAGTTTGAACGGCCAGGTCGCATGTATCCGACCAGCATGTCATTCTTCTTCTTCTTCTTCTTCTTTTAGATTTCCAGCATGTCATTGATACGCGACAAACGTCATAATTCTGCGTTGAAGTAGGCGGGAATGAGAAGATAAACAACACTGACAACACTCACATCAGTATCCCGCCACCACTCCTGGCTGCGACTCCGCACCCACACGTTTCTCTGTACCGACCTTGCTACCACTGCTCCACAAAACGCCATGGCCAAAAACCTTGCTCTCCTCCTTCTTTTTAATTTTCTTCTTAAAACGAGAAGATTGTAATTGTGCTGGCTCCGTTGGGAAAATAACTTTAATATCTTTTTCTTTTTCTTTTTTTCACAAATTTTATTAACATTTTGTCAAAGTACAATTTTAACACGTATATGAAATTGAATCAATATACAGCTTCATATATCTGATCTTAACAAGGTGAACAAAATAAGAGACAGGAAAAGATCCGAAATAAAATAGAAATAAAATAACAAAACACCGATACATAAATGAAAAACACTTGGGTCTGCTTATGCATTAAAGTTAAAATAATGAAATAATTTGATTGTTTTGTTTAATTTGTTGTTCTTTTTTTTTCATTTTCAATGCTGTTCCAATATTTTTTAAGGTCTGTAATTTTGAAATTGTAAAAGGAGGGTTTGCTTCTTTGCCAAATCATTTTGTGCAGATAATATTTAGCTAAAATAATAATTAAGTTAATTACATATTTTTCATTGGCTGATAAATCTGGCTCAGTGACTATAAGAAGTATTTCAAATTTGCTTAGAGAAATATTCTTTTTTATCTTTTGGGAAATAAATCTTTGTAAATGGGACCAAAAGGAAGCTACAAGGGGACAATCAACAAAAACATGCTCAATGGTTTCTCCTTCACATCCACAGAATGTACAAATGTTACACACAGTTGGAAAAAAAGTACAGATGTTTCAATAACTTTAATATCGCTAAACGAGCTCCACTGTTGACATCCATGTTTTTTTTTTTTGTTTTTTTTTTTTTTTTTAATACAAAATCTGCATACAACAAAATGGCACAAAACAATTTTTATACAGCGAAAATACAGGCGTGGAAGGCTCAACACAAAGTATTGAAAAAAAAAAAAATAATAATAATAAAAAAAAAAATAAAAAAAAAATAATAAAAAAAAAAATTTAAAATAGGTTATACAGTTCTAACAGATTATGCATTTTTATTGCACTTCGATTTTTCATTTTTGAAAGGGCATCTGAGAAGTATTTTAATTCGTTTTTAAATATAATAAACAAAGGAGGGGATTTAAAAAACCTACATTTATGTATAAAGAATTTGGCCAATAATATAATACTATTAATCAAATCAAATAGCCTGCAACAATCCTTGGTTATCCCATACATTATGTTTTGTAAGGTAAATATGAAACTATCAGCCACCACATTTTTTTCTTTCAACCATTCCTGTAGTGTTCTCCAAAAAGATATAGCAAAGTGACATGAAAAAAATATATGTTCTGTGTCTTCAGAGAGACAATTACACAAATGACAAGGCACATTCTCAAAATTAAATTTTACATTTAGAAACTTGTTGGAAGGATATATGGCATTTAGAATCTTGAAGTGTGTCTCTTTTGCTTTGGGGGGAAGAGGAAATCTTAAATAAGCTGTTCTAAAATATTTTACAGTATCTTTATCATATGTATGGTCTAATTTGTTTCTTAAAATTTGATATGGATAGCTAGATTGGATGATAACTTGTCTTAAGTATTTATTAGTGCAAACTTGTTTATTTTCGAATTCAATATCACCAACAAATAGCGACGGAAGGACTGCCGTAACTTTAGAATATGATAAGGAACACTTAATTAACATTTTTATACCAGAGGGTATTGCACTAATTACTGTAAAAAACTGTTTTGGATGACAGGCAAATCCATGTTTTAAAGTGAAAGCATTGTAATCCAATATGTTCCCACTCTCATCCATTAAGTCCATTATAGACCAGATATTCCTGCTAAACCAATCCTCGTAGAATAGAGACTTGCTTCTATGTAAAATATATCTGTTATTCCACAAAGGAGTATTGTGGGGTGTAAAATTATGCGTGTGTGCCAGTTTCCAAAATAATAAAACTTGTTGGTGGAATGCTGACAGTTTCATTGGGAGCTTGAGTAAATCAAAGTCGCATTTGAGTAGAAAGTGAATTCCACCCAGTTTACCAAACAAAGCTGAGGGCACGACATACCAAAGGCTATCCATGTTACCTAAAAACATTTGAAGCCACTTAAGCTTTAACAAAACATTCATACTCTCGAATTCAATTACATTCAGCCCACCCTTTTCATATGATTTGATAATGTCAGATTTTTTTATATAATGGGTTTTGTGCTTCCAAATGAAATCATAAATTTTTTTATTACTTGTTTTTATAATAACTGAAGAGGGAGCCAAAGCAGAGGCAGGATAGATCAATCTAGATAAGTACTCAACTTTAGATAGAAAGATTCTTCCAAAAATTGAGAGATCTCTCTGCAACCAGCAATTCAAAATTTTATTGGCTTTTTGTAATTTAGTTTCAAAATTCTCTTTCATACTAGCCTTCAAGTCTCTTGTAATTGAGATACCTAAATACTTCACGGATTCTTTAACCGGAATATTAAACAAAGAATCAATTTGACTGGGGTGTAGTGCCATAAGCTCACATTTGTTCAAATTCAATTGAAGGCCTGAAGCCTTAGAAAAAGAATTAATTAGAGAAAGAGCCAAAGGTATTTGGTCTTTGTTTTTTAAAAATAACGTTGTGTCATCTGCTAGCTGACTTATTGCTAAAGGTTTTCCGAATACACATAATTTCTTCACTGATAAATCCTGACTTACCAAAGTGGACATCATATCTGTTGCCAAAATGAAAAGAAGAGGGGATAGTGGGCAGCCCTGTCTTATACCACGACTAATCAGAAATCTTTGTGTAGTACCAAATGGAAGAGAAACTGAGCTATTCATGTCTTTATAAATCATTTTTATAACACTAATCAACCGTTCACCAAAACCAAAATGCTGTAGGGAATTAAAGAGAAAACTATGTTCTATCATGTCAAAGGCCTTTTTAAAATCTAAAAATAAGATGAATCCATCATCTTCAATCAAGTGACTGTACTCCACCAAGTCCAACACTAATCTAATATTATTATGAATAGATCTTCCTTTAAGAAAGCCAGATTGAGACTCGTTAATTAAATTATTTAATCCCTCTTTTAATCTGTTAACAAATATATGTGAGAAAATTTTATAATCATTGTTTAGCAATGTAATAGGACGCAAGTTATCCACATATCTCATGTCTTTATCTGGTTTAGGGATTAAGGTAATCAAACCCTGATACATAGTGGGGGCTAAAGACTCTTCTTCTATAGATTCAACAAAAGCGTTAAATAACAATGGTTTAATATCATTCCAAAAAAATTTGTAAAAGTTAGCTGTGAGGCCATCAGGGCCCGGAGACTTATTCGGCTTAAGCTTTTGAACAGCTAAATCTAGTTCTTCAATACGCAAGTTAGCATCACAGCACTCTCTCCAATCATTGTCAATATGAGGAATGAAATTTTTTATTTTATCAAAGAAATTACTGCACTCTATTGGGGAGAAGTTGGAAGAATACAAATCACTGTAAAATTGATGGATTTTCTTACTTATTAGAGTAGGGTCCGTACTTTCATTACCATTAATCATTAAAGATAGAATTGAGTTTCTTGATTGTCGTCTTTTTTCTAATCTACAAAAGTAAGAAGTACTCTTCTCCCCCTCTTCGATCCATTTTGCTTTGGAACGAATATATGCACCTTTGGCTTTATTAATGTAAAGATTATCCAGTTCTAATTGTAGCGAGACCAATCTACTTTTTTCGGCATCACTCAGCATACTTTCACTACAGTATTTGTTAATCTTTTGAATAATCGCATACTCCTGCTGTCTTCTTACTTTGGCAAGTATTTTACTATAATTGATAGAAATGTCACATATTTTAAATTTGAGAAACTCCCATCTGGCTTTATGAGAACTAAAATTACCTTTTTTAATTTCTAAAATTAAGTCTTTTACTTTATCACAAAATCTCTTATTATTAAGTAAATCCGAATTGAATTTCCAATATCCCTTATTTCTTGAAGTGTTACTGTTGGGTTTAACTAGAAGAGAAATGGCACAGTGGTCAGTCAAAGGCGCTGCTGAAATAGCACAGTCTTTAACAAATAAAAACAAGTTATCTGCAATAAGCCAATAATCAATTCTTGACATGCTGGAAGCATTTGGTCTTAACCAAGAGAACTGTCTGAGATTGGGATGGATATCTCTCCACACATCTATCAGTTTATAATTGGTGCAAAAGTGGGAAATTAAGGGGTTTGGCCGTGAAGTACTGCTTTTAGGTGGATGTCTATCGTGCGTCTCATCTGGTACCTCATTAAAGTCCCCACCTACAATGATATTATCTGTTGGGTACGATCTCTTTAAATCAGAGATTACAGAAGATACCTCATGTAGTAAATTTTGATTCAATTTAGAATTATTGTGGCCATATACATTAATTAAAATGAAAAAAATATCTTCAATGTCTAAAACTACCGCTAGCCAGTGTCCACTGAGATCACTTCTAGAAGACACTATTTTCCCTGGACAATTATTAAATAAAACTGCAACTCCTGCCGAGTGGGAGGATCCATGGCTAAATAAAATTTTTTCTCCCCATTGACTAGACCAAAAGGCAACATCAGTTACAACAGAGTGCGTTTCTTGTAGAAAAATACAGTGAGATCCACTACCTTTACAATATAAAAACATAGCCCTTCTCTTAACCTTTGACATCCATGTTTAGCTACTTCCGCAAACAACAAGTGACGTCGTTGACCGTTGAGTACTCTTCTGCGCATGCGGGTCACTTCTGGGCCATTTCACGTTCACACAGGAGATCACAAAAGGTCGCATTTAATTGTAAATGTGAACGGCCTTGCAAAAAAACCGAATTTTTTCAAAAAATCGGAATTGAGCATTAAGCTCTGCAGTGTGAACTCACAAACAAGCACTATTAGCTATGATTTTCAAACACAATTTTTCTCCAACCAATTACTTCATTTGGAATAATAAGAATATTTGTTATAAACATAAGTCCTTATTTTTCAAAAACTGGTTTAAGAAAGGGATCAATTGGGTTAGCCAATTATTTAATCAGGATGGTTACTTATTTACTTAACAAGAATTTCTCTCTCACTATAATATTCCTGTTACTCCAAAACAGTTTGCCACTGTATTTGGTGCTATCCCTAATGGTGTCATTAGGCTATTTAAGGGCCATAACAGTTTTTTGACAAGTTCTGAAATTCCTCTCCCGGACCCGGCTGACACATATGTAGGCAGGATATGTTTTAAATCTACATTAAAAAATAATAGAGGTATTCGTTTTCTTTTTCTCAAAGATTATGTTTCCACTTCTCATGTTGTTACAAAATGGAACGCATTAGTGGAAAATATTTAATGGAAGAAGGTTTTTGGACTCTCCCTAACAAGTACCTATTTGTAAATAAGGTCAAAGAGATTTCTTTTAAGCTTATTCATCAATATTATCCTGTCAAAACTTTCATGGTGTCAAAATTTAAAGATGCAAATTGTACTTTTTGTGATTCACAACCAGAGACTATATTACTGTCAGGTTTCGTATAGACGAAGCAGGCAAGATGGTAAGTTTAAATGCTTTAATTTGCAGAATGGATCGGTACAGCGTAACAGGTGAGTAAACAGTAAGTTGAATATCAGATGATAGCTTAACTGAATAATAACAAAGTCTCTCTTTCTCTTGCAGATGCAGATGCAGATGATGAAGTTGGACTGAAGACAGGCTAAGATCAGGATAGACGGTCAGTATGCAGGTAGGAGAAGGAAGGGAGTCTGTGAGTCTTGTATTGACGAGACCAGACGATGATTGAAGGGTGAGTGCTGAATATAAAGGGGTGAGATGACGAGGTACAGGTGATGATGATAATTACTCAGGGGAGAGTGAGGAGAGTGAGTGCAGGTGTGCGCCAAGGAGGATTCTGGGGAGTGTAGTGCAGAGACAGATGAGGAAGACAGACGGTGGATGTGACAATTACATCTTTTTTGGCATTGTGATCATACAAGAAAGACATCTGCCAGTTCATTGTAAACTATATATATAAACACTTTGAGCTTTATTTCAAGGATGTTTTGTTTGTGTTTTTCATTTTTGAGAAGCAACATGAGAATATTTTTTCTTTGCAACTTAATTATTTTGCTTGTAAAAAAATTTATCCACAAGTGTAAAACTAGGAAAGTAACCCCCAATTTTTCCCACTTTCAATAAGATGTTAAGATTTATATCAAATCCTTATCTACCTCTTGTAACAAAAAGGCAACTAAAACTTTGAATGTATGCTCATTTTTTGGCGTTTTTGTATAAATATTTTATTATTTTTATTATTATTCTATTATTATTATTTTATGTTTTGTGGGGAGAATATTTATTTATTTATTTATTTAATTTTTAATTGATACTTCCTTATTTTGTAATTTAATTTGATTTATTTTCTTGTATTTATTTATTTAGTTTTTTTTTCTTTCTTTTTCTGAATTCAAATGTGATGTAATATTTATCAGTCCCTGAACCTCTGGCTTTCTTCTCTGGTTTATGACTTTTCACTTTTGTATTTTGTAAGTAAATGTTTAATAAAAAAATAAAAAAAGTCAGTTTCTTGTGGAATACACACACGTTGGTCTTGTGAATAAATGTTCTGTTGGTGTTATATCGCTAGTAAAGGTACAGTAGGACTGCATTGTTTGTAGACTGTGCTTTACTGTAGGAAAAAAGCATAAATATATCTCTATTAGCTGTAAAGTACTAGTCATTGCAGGCCGCAAAAAAACTACATTTAAGATTGTAATTAAATTAATTGTAATTTAATACATTAATTCATAAAAAATAAATTATACCATCATTCATGACAAAGCGTGATATCATCATCATTAAGCACACAGCAATTGACACAACACTTCATGTTTTATTTTAATTAAACAACATACAAATATTTATAATTAAAATCATGTTGTCTTTATTCATTAAAATGTTTAATATCAGCGTCATATGCATACATCAGTTACAATTCAAGTCTTATCATAACTGGTAAAATCTGAAAGTCAAAGAAAGAAAACATCTGTATTTTATAAAAATTTTAGACCATATACAATATCACTAAATATTACTATAAAATACTATGGTAATGTCGCAAATAGATCCTACCTGTCGCGACATTCACTTATTTGCATTATCTCATAAAATAACCTTTTTATCATAGTAAAATTGACATAGCCTATCATTCCCAACAAAAGTATTGTTTCGCACAAAACATGTTGAAGATTAGTGGACAGGCAGTCGATTCATTAAATAAGCTATTTCCTACACGGACCCTCTTCTCCATCTCCATATCCATTAACAAAAAAACAGACTCTGGTCTCCTTTCCTTTTTTTTTGGCTGAAGGTTGCAGGCTTGTCTTCTAGTGGCTTTTATGCATCCAACTGTATCCATACACTCTCATCTCATCCCTTTTCCCACATTTGTAGTAATGACACTATAACGCAAACCGGAAGTTGTAAACCTGTTGAGTTCGAAACCGCATACTTAATGAGTAGGTACTTAATTTCAGTAAGTACTTACTTTACGAGCGCTAAAAGAGTAGGTACTTTATAGCCTGATCTCGTTAAGTATGAATGCGAACTGGACATCTGCCATGTTGACGTTATCATGTGACCTACGACGCGTTATCACAAGCGCAACAACTTAAAAGTTTAATTTGTTTAATTCATCTATCTGTAAATATCTTGATATTGATTAAACTTGCTCATTTTGTGGTCTTTTTGAAGAAACTAGATCATTGAATCGGACAGGACCATTAGCATCTCTCTCAAAAAAATGACCAAAGAGTTTGGATATTTTTCCTATTTAAAACTCGACTCTTCTGTAGTTACATTGTGTACTAAGACCGACGGAAAATGAAAAGTTGCGATTTTCTAGGCTGATATGGTCTTAGTACACGACGTAACTACAGATGGGTCAAGTTTTAACTCTGGGGGAGTTGTAAAATGAGCCTATTTCCAAAAAAAGTGGAGTATCCCTGTAAGAAGCACTCATTTACACTGCTTCAAAATCACTGTCATCTGAACTCTCAAAATCAACTTCTTCATGGTCCTCTGATTTTTGACTTTGCAATCTTAAAAAGTGAGGAAAATCATGAAAAGCGTTGTATATATAACTCAGACATAACATAATACCTTGATGTATCTGCTGGATAGTGCAAGATGAAGGCCTTCCCACTTCCGTCGGTTCCACCCAATAGCATGGACAGTTCGCATGTCATTCCTGGCTTTAAACAACAAAATGATGTGATGGAGGAAAGTGCCATTTATGCTCATGGTATTTCAGTTCATCCACGCATTGACAATTGATTTTTAATTTAAGAGAGATGTAATGCAGTTTTATTAATGTACTGTATATCAGAATATTTACAGCTGTATATTTGCTGTGTTATATAATATTTGTAATCTCAGTACAAAGTATTAGACAGTTAGAATAAAAAGAAAAAAACGAATAAAAGACAGGTTTCCTAAAATAATATAAATCAGCAATAATTACCAGATTTTGTCATGTACTTGGTTGTGAGGGCACAACCAATTAGGGCACTTCAATTATAGTCATATACAGTCTATTATATAAGTAATAATACTTTTTTATTTTTATTTTTTTATGGTATGATAAAGAATATGCAGTACCTCACACTTGGTTGAATGAGCCTTGGCATGCATGACAGAAAGGAATGGTCTGATCTGCAGTAAAGGTCTGAGGTCCAGCATGGAGACGGACAACTTCTCAAGGTAAGGCCAATACTTGCAAGCAATATCTGTGCAACAGAACTGTCCATTTGTGGCTGCTTGAGCTCCTTCTGCAGGTACAGCGGATAAGCAAATATTTCCCCCCTGTACATGTTAAGAGCCTTGAGTAGCACTCCATGTCTGCAAACAACCACCTCAAGGCCCTCTTCATCCAGTTTGCTTGCTCTTCTGGCCGTCTCACGTGCAGCAGACCACTGACTGGCTCCACAGATCCCTTTGCCGGCAGTCTGCGTGACACAATAATTCTGGTTAAAACTGAAAGTTGCTATTTTTTTTAACTAGTTACTTCATCCATCAGGATGAGTCAGGTTACATCACACCAACTGGCATATTTGTAATGATCGGTGACAATAAAGGTTTACTGTCAAACTAACTACTACTAAAGAGGAGCTTCAGAAAATGCATCTTCCACTTTCTCTACTCTAGCTACACAAACTAGTTGAAAGGCAGGGTGACAAACTGCATGCATAGTCACTATCTCTTGCAGAGATCTGCTGTTACATAATGAATGACTAAACTAGCCACTTTGGATGTCACCACACCTACCATATCTAATTTAAACCTCAACACAAGATTGCTTGAAAGAGTGCACCATGCTCAAAGTGCCAGTAACAAACTAAGTGTATTATATAAGCTTATACCAACTAGGGATACATTATCTATTTAATAAAACAACAATCATACATTGCAAATTTTGGATATAAATCAAAGGTGCAAAAAACTACATATTTTACTAACACTTTTCATTTTACTCCTGATCTCATCAACAAAATGGTGTACATCAGTGTCCTTGGCAATGAAGGTGCCATCAAAATAGGGTTCCTCTGACCTAGATAGAACAAGAAAAAAATATATGTTCAGTGTCAGACATTATATGTTCTGATAATTTTACATTAAGTAAAACAACTACAAGTGTAAAACAACTAACCCTTTTGACTGCCGAAATCGGTACACTTTTCTGTTGCCATCTGCACAAAGAGCAAGCATGTTGGGTGTACATGCTGGGCAGGTGAAGTGCTCTACACTGGCCATTTCTTCACACTCGTACTGGCAGATTGTGTATCCCATGAAGCTTCTTTGGAATACGTCTCCATGTATTTTCCCAGCCTGTACATTCGATTAGTAAAGAGTAAAATGAAATAGCTACACTAATATTCTCTCATCTCTACTTGAGGCAACTTTGATCTACACTGATCTCACCCTTCCAAAGAGACAGGTCCTCCTCTCCAACATCCGCAAAAAACCTTGTCTCGATAAACCTGGTGCAACAGTTTTCATTTCTTCAAATGAGCTGAAGACATCTACCGAAAACAGCGTGTCAGCATTCACAGATGCCGGCCAATACCCACTGCTTATTATTAATCTGCACAGCAAGTTTGGCAAGTGCAAATCATACCGACCTAAAATCAAAAAGAAGAACCTTGTAACACACAAGGGGACAAGAATAAATAAAAATATAAACCATAATTCATACCATTTATGCAAACCAAAATGATTACTCTTCCAGCTGATTCTGTGACGTTTGAAGGGTCGCAAGTACATAACTGGACAGGTCTCACTGTAGGCAATAAACATACTGAGAAGAGAAGTGAAATAATTAGTGAGAAAGCATTAAAACTATGTCCAATTAAGATAAAAAAAAAAAAAAAATTTAATAGAATAAAACTTTAATCACTTTGCCGAAAAGGTTCAGAACACTACCTTGATTGGCCAGTGTATATTTGCCCTCTTTTTGTACACAGCACACTGTTGGCTCAATGGGCTTGTAAATTCCCTCAATGCAGGACTCCCTGTTATGGAGGGTGAGTTTTGTGTGTGTGTGTGTGTGTGTGTATGTCACAATCCATACACAGCCACTCTTGGGGCATGCAGTCTCTGCAGCGAATGACGGCAGGAGATGTGCAGTGGCTGCAGTTATTTTCTGGAGCCACATTGCAGGACAGCAAGCAGTTGATGTGATGGGACCTTGCTTTCCGCCACTCATCTTGGGCTACAGATTGGCGCAAGCACCATGATGTGGATGTCGAAGGATACTTGCTGGTGCCTTGAACATCTGCTGAGGTCAGAATGTCCTGCAGTTTCTGCATCTCACTGTCTAAAAGACAGAAATAAGAAAATAATCATTCCTTTCACGCTTATTGCTAACTTGCTTAATTACAGTAAGGTCAGGTGTCATCTTACCAAATGAGTGTTGAGAGCAGTTTGATTGGGTAACTGTGGGAACCTCCTCAGATGACTCAAAAGGAGTAGTGCCCTCACTGCCAACAACGGAAACAACTGAAAAGATAGATAGAAAGGAACGAGATAACAATTTTCATGTCTTACAAGCATATAATACAGAGTTCATTAGTGACTTAAGGCTATAATAGGCTAATTGACATGTCTGACAATTCCATTAATCTCTATACGTTTTTTTCCCTCATTATCTGGACATAATCTTGAACTGTTAGCAGCATGAACCTGACACCGATTGCTTCACTTCCACTTCATTTCTTTGGAATTGCTTAGCATTACAGTGAAGTCGATAACATAAGTAACACATCCACCACCATGTTGTGTTTCTGATGGCACAGTTTAACATACAGTATTAAAAGGAAAATTATTAAAAACCGGAAACAGAAATCCAGAAAGTTTTACCATGGAAAAAAAAATAAAGGAAAAAGCTGTGCACTGGAAGCCCCGCAGTTTGGTGGTCTATGTTTCAAAAGTGACACAAAACCATATTTATGTTACCTAACAAATAGCAAGCTGAATTCTGTATACAATGGGCACAAGTTATATTTAGTTAAGAAAGATTGGGTGGGTAATCACAAATAATCCTGGAAGACATGGACTACCTGTAGCTGAAGCACGTTTTCGTGTCTCTCCACTTCTGCTTCTTTTTAGCAGTGGACGTCCTTCAGCATCTCTCTCCACCCATCGGACATTACATTTACTGCCTTTAGCAGATGGTGCTTTGCCCTTCGCTTCCTTTGCCTTGCATGACAGAAAGTGAGCACTGTATGATAACACAGAAATACAGCCAACTCTTGAGCAGTTCATTCAAATTTTGCTCTCTAATTCCCACTCTTTAGTATTATTACCAATACTGGAAGATCACGGTCTCAAAAAAACCCTCACTTTGGTTTGAGCAAGAAGCATGTCTGCAATGAAAATAGCATCATCTGCTCTCCCTCTGTCTTGCTGAGCAGCCATTTCACAGATACTATACTGGAAAGGAAGATAAAAACACGGTCAGACAAAAAGAATTGAGGACAGAGTATAGACTATATAAAACTACATTTCTAAAAATGTTTTGGACAGTGAGAGAGAGAGTAATGTGAAAGAAAAATAAAGAATAGAGTAACAATACTTACTTGAAGACAGTGAAGCTTTAGAAGAAAGAATTAGAAATAGAGAGAGAGAGAGAGAGAGAGAGAGAGAGAGAGAGAGAGAGAGAATTAGAAACAGAGAGAGTGTGAGAGAGAGAGAGAGAGAGAGAGAGAGAGAGAGAAATAGAGAGAGTGTGTGTGAGAGAGAGAGGTAGTAATAGGAGTGGCTCTTAAAAGAGCCGTTGGTTTTCTTATAAAGAGATACAGGTGGCGGTAACAGGGAAGGATGCTGGGTAAAAACAGGAGCTGTTGGACAAAGGAAAACAAAAACAGTTCATTCTCTTGCAGCAAGGCTTCCTGGATTTGTCATATTATAAAGTAGTAAAGTAGTATAAAGTAGTAAAACCATTGTTCATTTTTAAAGGACTGCCACTGTTGTACCCCAATAGGTAAAACTTTTGCACATTTTCTTCTGACAGATTTATTAACAACAATTACAGAACATAACACAATCCATTTGAACTTTAACGACCAATCCAAATAAATTTAATTACACAAACTAGCATAATTATAGAAAATGTTACATGTGCTCTACTTTTCAAAAGTTTGGGGTCGGTAAGATGTTTAATGTTGAAAGAAGTCTAATCTGCTTACCAAGGCTGCATTTATTTGATCAAAAATACAGTAAATCTTTGTAAAAACAAATATTGTGAAATATTACTGCAATTTAAAACAGGTGATCTGTTTTCCACTTGAATATGTTAAAATGTAATTTATTCCTGTAATCAAAAGCTAAATTTTCAGCATCATAATTATTAGGACAGCATTTACATGAAATATATATAATATATTCTACAAATATTATTTGTGTAACAATGTAAAAGCCTTTACTGTCACGTTTAATCAATTTAATGCATACTTTATGAATAAAATAAATTCGTGCTAAATAAATAAAATTACTGTTTAAAAAACAAACACCTTAGGATCGATATTTTTTATGTGTGGATCATTTAGAATAGATACAACATCAGTAACGTTTAGGCCTATCGATATTTCAGGACCGAAATTCGCGCATACATTATCATCATCATCATCATCAACAACAAGCAGCGGGGTTGATCTAAAGTTACTTCCCATCGACCATAACAACTTTTTATAATGTTAATATAACATAATATGCAGTCATTGCAGCTTTCTGTGATTAATTAATTAACGTTAGCCAATTAATATCAATGTCCATTAACGTTATTGACCACGGTAACGTTAACAGCACCATAGATTAAAAAGCTCCACAGTACACACACACACACACACACACACACACACACAAACAAATATAACGTTAGGCTACAGCAAGGTTAGGATTTCTTAAATTACAGAACCATAATAAAAATGTATGGCTTTGACCGACCTGACACGGGAATTTTGGAGAATGCAATATATCGCTTCTCTCTTTGGTCCGTGGGGAGTTGTTGGCATTGAGGAAATCATCGCCCCCTGCTGGTACTCAACCTTCATTCATGCGTGTCATTTTCACGCCTAGAGGAGGCAAAGCGTGACATTCCCTGCGTCCCAATGTGCATATATCCACCCTATCTGCCCTAAATAGTATTGACAATTACTATATGTCACATACCATTTAGGATGGATAGTATGCACATTGGGACGCAGGCATTGACACGCATCCGCTAGTGGACCAGCGTGTGTATTACACGCTTTAGCGATACCCACAAAGTTCTCTATTCTGGTCATTAATTTTAGGAATCACAGAGTCAATCTTATGGAAAAACAAGGATGAAGCATTAAGATCAAAAGAAGAGGTGTATAGATTTTGATAAAAAATGTAAAACATGAGAAGAGATCGCAGAGGGGTCATTAGATAATGTATCATTAATATATAGAGAGGAGATCCTCTTATTCTACTTTTTCTCTAGGTTGAAAAAATAAGCAGAGTTTTTTTTCCGCCAAACTCAAGCCATTTTGCTCTTGATCTAATGAATGCGCCCCTTGCTTTCTCTAAAAATAAATCATCCAGACTGCTTTGTAAAGAATAAAGAGATTCCTTGTCATCCTCTCCCGGGTTAGGATTCCTTAAAATCTCACTCATCTTTCTAATCAACTCTGTAATTTCCTTATTTCTATTCTTTCCTCACTCTATTCTTTCCAGATTTTATAGAAAATTTTCTACATTCATATTTAAAAAGTTCCCATTTAGAAATGGCCGAGATATTAGTCCGAGATATCAGATTGTCCGCGATTTTCCTAACCCCGGACAATATGAGTCAGATAGTAAAAAAGAACAATTTAACTTCCAGTAACCAGGGGCTTCTTTTCTTCTCTGCTTAAAGTTTGTATCAGAAAAATTAATATCAACTGCTGCATGATCTGTAAAAAAGAATACACTGATTTTAGTGATATCTAATTAATAAAATTGAGGCAACAGATTACAAGCAATATTATTAATTAAATTTAACAAATTAGAATTGAGTAATAATTAATCAAATTAATTCCTTAAAAGTTAACCATTTAAAATGAGTAAAATTTACAAAATATCTTTTATTGCCAACATTGAAGACACCATTATGGAGATCAGTGTGAGTTTTAGTTGGGCTCTTGACCCTTAAATTATTAACTTTAAGTTTTGTTTGGCTGCTGTACATGAGTTATAACAGTCAGATGAACAAATAGAAAAGGTGAACTGATGGTGTTGGTTGTGTTTTAACATAATCATTATTTCACAATCATTTGACCTGAATCAATGAACTCATATAGAGTCCAATTTATGAGTTAGGTTAACTTTATTAATTAATAAAGTTAACTTCTGCCTGTGATCATGCTCCTGTTTCTGCCAAGTAAAAAGGAAGAATTAAAGGTACGATGTTGGTTGTGTTAGTAATGTAGGAAAAACAACAACATCATGAATATGAACATCTCATTCCATATCTTATAGCACGCACCTGTTAAGTACAGGGGATGAGATTGTAAGTTGAAAAATAAATAAATATTGAAAGTTAAAATACCTGGTCCCCTTAAGGGATGCTCTAACATGAACCGAGCAACATCAGCATTTTCTCCACCCTTGTCACTTCGGACACGAACAGGCAATCCATGACTCTGTACAGCCTCCAGAAAACACTGAAGCACCGTTGAGGCTTTGTTGTTAGTATTTGCTTGAAGACACATGATTTTCCTGCTATACATCAATTCCTCCATGGACAATTATTCGCCATCTAAAATGAGAACAGCAAAATAACAATTATTCCAAAGGAACTGTGTGTGTGTGTGTGTGTGTGTGTGTGTGTGCACTAACTTGGATGGGTTAAATGCAGAGGACAAATTCTGAGTATGGATTACCATTCTTGGCCTTCTCATCATGTCAACTTCCATAATTCCCCACAATCATAATGTGTAACTGACACAGGAAAACTAAAATAATGAAAAAGGTTAGTTTACATTTTCGTTACACATAGCTCAAATATAACATTTTTAAATATGTATAACCATTTGCATAATGTTTCTAAACTTGTATTGTCTCCATGATGTACAGCTGAACAGTGGTTTGTTTTTTTATTTGTCGATTTGTTGAATTTAAAATTCTTTACATTATTGAATATTATGAAGTAAACAAAGACTTGCCTCACAAGCTCGTGATTTCCATCTATGTGCCAAAGTGACAGTGGCGAGGGAACGGAGTCGGGTCTTCTAGGTATGAGCAGGACCTCAAGGCCTCGTGAGACACTTCCAATAGGATCAATGGATCAGAGAGTTGCTCGGACTCTTTGCTGAGGGATCCTTTTGGGGGGGAAAAGCATAACACTAAATGTATGGCAAGTATAGTTCAGGATATTGAACTAAAGATAGATTCTGTACATGTGATAATGCAAGTTTGTTTACTTAGTTATTTTATTTCTTAACCCTTGTGCATTGTTTAAATTTACTACCTTTCGTTATGCATGGCTGAAAACAGCCACTACTTTAAACTGCTGTAAAAATGTATCAGATAAATATTTTTTTCAATATTTTTTGCATAAATCTATTAATCAATCTCAGTCCTGCTCAAAAATACTAAATGTTTAAAAACAATTCAGGATTTTAACTCTTTAATTGCCAAATTTGTAAATGAAGTCACTGATTTGGGAAAAAAAAACACACAAAATGACTCATTTTCAATATAAAATGTGATTGTGGACTGGATTTTTTTTTTTACCTTTTATCACAGTCTTGGACATGTCAAAGATTAGAAACAACATTGGTTTTGATGCATTGTTAGTTTTTTGTGCAGCATCAGATTTTAACTTTTTCTCCCTCATTTACTGTTCATGGCTGTTTTTGCCCCATTGACTTCCATTATAACCACATTTTTTGATTGCGAAGCCATGACACCATATAATCATGCATTTTTGATTGTTGGTGGTTTTCCCTGTTGGGAAGAGGTAAAATTTGTAATTTTTACTGTTGATATCCAGGTGGCACCATTAACCCTTTAGATAGGCCTGTGCAAAAAAAAGCTTAGTCTCTGGCTTTTACATGGAGTTAAATGGAGTTTATATGGAGTATAATAGCATAATAAAGTGTGTGTGTGTGTGTGTGTGTGTGTGTGTGTGTGTGTGTGTGTGTGTGTGTGTGTGTGTGTGTGTGTGTGTGTGTGTGTGAACTCACCTTGATCCGTCTGAGAAAATCAAAATATGCACCTCAGCTCTCAGAACTACATGGAGTAAACAAAAACAAAGTAAGTGTATTTATGCATCTGCTGCCTTTTGATGGTGAGAAATGCAGACTAAACAAAATCAAAGCAAGTGGATTTAAACGCGTGCATGCAAGCCTGCTGGTCATTTGATGGTGAGAAGAGCAGCAAGCAACATGAGAAAGGGCTTGACTTGTAGTGAAGTTTTAGAGATGATTATGCAGCCTGACCCTTCCAGCGAGCTGCAGGATGTATCGTCTTCTCCCTCTGACACCACAGACTCAGGAGAGTCAGATCCGGATTTGGATGTGGCACCCTCATCATCCTCTCTACCTTCCACTGAAGGCGAGGAGGATTCGGAGGATCCTGGATCTGGGTGGATTGGGAGAAACGGCGAAGTGTGGTTTTCCACTAACGCGGAGAAAACTCCCTTTCTTCAGCCTGCCAGAGGCGTGACTCCAGGGCCGACGCGCTATGCCACCAGCTCTTCTCAGCGAGTATACAGCCGCTATATGAGTGAAAACAGATAAATGATCTCTGTAAACAGAGAGAAATGAGCAGAAAGCGAGCGCTGATCGCAGACACTTTCTGTTTGACGAAGAGACGCAGACCCGCAGCTGACACTGTGACCGGAGACAGTCACGGTAAGATCTGTCATTTACCCTCATGCAGATCAAAAGCAGACATTATAAAGTGTATAATGTCTGTCTCTTAATATATTACTTCTGTTAGGCTCCACATATAAATATGAATATATGCAATCAATGTCACTGATTATGTACACTGCATCACTCAGCCAATGTTGTTTAACTGTTTTTGTGAAAATGTGAGTGTGACGCGACAAACCTGTCACTCACATGAGATCCACCAATAGCAAACCACAACCATCCAATCAAAAATCAAGCCCCGCCCTACTTTAAGTCACATTTAAATATAATGTATGAACGCATATGACTCTTTTCTGCTTATCGGCTCTGGAAATGTTGGTCGAGTCTCGTCCATCACTGTGTTCGGCTGCACATTTGACCTGTGAAGAGCAGGTAACGCCACACAGAAAACAGTTAAATGTTGAAACCAGTAGAGCTGTCAAACAGAGGCCAGTAAACGACTGAAGTGAAACTCATGTGATGGAGGACATGAACCTCTGCGCTCCGCTTGATTTAACTTCATCTTTGATTCAATCATGTTAAACTCCCACATATTTGCTCTGGGATCTTGAATTATTACATAAAACATCAGATTTTCATTGAAGTAAAACTGTGTGTGAGTTCAGTTTCCATTTTGTACATGTTGAGTTTCTTTATGAAAGAGATTTAATGCTGATCTCTGATAATCTGCTGTGTTTTCTGTTTATGAAATGATAAATCACCAGAACAATGTTCTATGTAATATTTGTAAATGAGGTGACTTTGAAATAAAGGCTGACTTGATTGTTACTCTTTGTAAGTCTGTTTATTGGACTGTAATCTGTTTTGTCAGCGTTGTGTTTTTGATCATTAGATGTTAATGGATGATTTAAACTGATTCACTCTTTTCATTTCAGTGAAATAAATGTCAGAATGTGCTTCAAGTGTATTACTTTTGCACAAGACAAAATGTTAATATCTGCATTTTCATATTTTGCACTATTAAAGTTATAAATACTAGTTTGATTCCTCTCTTTCTCACATATATTTACAATTTTACTTTTACAACATTAATTCACATTGTAGATAAAAAATAATAATAACAATGTTCCATTAAAAAAACCCTTCCTGACCAGTTTAACCTTTCATCAGCTTCGGCCTTTCAAATGTCAAAACTTTACAGCAATCATTTTCTGTTCAACTATTATTTTTGTAATTTACAAGAACAAATCAAACAAAACTAATATTAACATTCAGACATCAAAGAGCAATAAGAATATTGAGTTCTTCACAGACAACTAGTCAAAACAGTGATTGTCCTCTTTCTCATTAGATTTTCCTTCTGCTAAACTAGATCTGTGTGTGACTCCAGTAGAGAGACAAACATCAGCCGAGTGTTTCATTCATTTCAGCTTTATTCACACCTGAGGTCTGACGACACCAGATATGAGGCCGAGAGCAGAACTCACACTTTACTCCAGTCAACATCTGCTT
This sequence comes from Rutilus rutilus, assembly GCF_951802725.1. Lineage (NCBI taxonomy): Eukaryota > Metazoa > Chordata > Actinopteri > Cypriniformes > Leuciscidae > Rutilus > Rutilus rutilus. Next base: position 68,764,802 of record NC_140209.1, read on the forward strand.
CATTTCTCCACACAAATCACTCTCATGTTCACTGTTATTGCACAGGGGAAAACAGCGCATTATTAACAACACACACTGATCTAGTAATGGAGCATGTTGACACACTAATCTGGGGAAATGAGAAACTCTTTCCACTGAAAACAACAACCATTAATTTGATGAGATTCCAGTAGTTCATGTGGTTTCAGTCCTGATGTAATAATGACTGACGGCACAATGTTGATGCTCTTAGTTTCTCTTTTCTGCTCAGATGATTCTGTCATGTTCAGCTTGTTGAGTTTCTCCAGATCGAATTTAACATAAACTGACCTGGAAAAAATAAACATAATGAGCATTTATTTATTTATTATTCTAATTTAAAATGATAATTGTAATTGCAATTTTGTTTAACATAATTCAGATGTAGTCTCACATATATGGGTGTTTAAGGACAATATGTTATTACTTTTTTACATAAACCACATGAATGTTTTTAAACTTGTAGAAAATAGTATAAACGTTTTTTAAATCATATGAAACAAACTCAAATACTGTGTACATTTCTAAAAACTTGATAAATGTATTTTTTTTCAGGTTTTTTGGTTACACTTTATTGTTACACGTTACATGTATTTACTGTAATAATAACTATAAACTCGAATGTACATTTCCTGAAGAAAATGTGAGTGGTGCTTGCAGTGGCAAAACTCGGCCCTGGACACATGCTAACACAATTAACAATGTTGTGATACCATGATATACCACATTCTAGTATGATTTACCACGAATGATCACATTATAGCATGATTTACCGTGATTTACCATGTTTCTAACATTATTTACCAGAATTTATCACAATCTAGCATGATTTACTATGATTAGCATGTTGCTAGAATCATGTTAGCATGATTAACATATTGCTAATACGATTAACATGATGCTAGCATGCTTAGCATGTTGCTAATATGTTTTTAGCAAAAGATGTTAGCATGATGCCAGCATGATTAGCATGTTACTAGCATGATGTTAGCATGTTGCTTGCATGTTATTAGCAAGATGATAGCATTATTAGCAATTTTCTAGGATGTTTTAACAAGATGCTAACATAATTAGCATGTTGCTAGCATGATGCTAGAACAGTTTTTTTTATCATGTTTACCCTAAGCTAATTGCAGTTAGCATGTAGCTATTCAGTGTATTCATGTAGCTAGCATGTGTAGCATGTTGGAAGTCATATTTGCTAGCATGAGTCAAAAGAGCCAA